>NC_044906.1:7345486-7592326 GCF_001633185.2 Quercus lobata | reverse complement strand
ACTCGTTGCTTCCATGACAAGTTTGGGAAACTTATGGACAAAATAAACTCGATGCTTGGGACATTAACTTATATCTGCATTAATCTCGATTTGTTTATTAGATGAGCATTGCTCACTAATGAGGCGGTTTTGTTAGTGCTATAAGAGTGAGGAGTTTCAAAATCAAAGGTAGTATGGCCTTCCTTGAACAACGGAGTTTCAAATAAGTACAGAAGCACCAAAGTTGGTTTCAGCCTTGATAAATCTAGCAACATTAACAATGGAACCTCCAAGTAATAGATCAACAATTTTTTTTTTTGCCTCAAGAAGTCTTTGTTATTAGGAATATCCCCTTTGAGCACTAGTCCAGTTAGAGGAATTTTTAGTTTATCAAATTATTAAACGGCAAGCATTAATAGAAAGATAAATGCAGAGTTAAGAAAATGCATTGCGAATTGCCTTGCCCAGTTTTTAAATTGGAAATAGAATGAAGCCATAAAGCAGGGAAGAAACAACAGAACTTTATTTTACTTAATTTTTTTTATTGCTTGTTAATTAGATACTTTTCTTTTCGATTAAGTAAAACTGATTTTATAACGGATATGGACATCGGGTATCTCACATCATGTAGATTTCACAGGTGTGTGAAACTCCAAGTGAGGCTCACCAAGTGCATATACCCAGAGCAGTGCAAAAATGTCTGGAAATCACGGAAACTGGCTACCATCTATGATTTTATTGTTGTGCAAGTATATATCACTTGGTGCCTCACAGCAGGGGTATATATACATCGGATATCTCACATCCTGCTTCCATGACGAGTTTGTATCAGAACTTATTCTGTAATTATGTTAGTTGATCCTTCTCATAGATGTATTGTTGTCCAAGATCGGCAAAATTCTGGATGCCATACACATTTTTCATTTAATTGGTTTCACAACCCCAAAAAAAGAAGAAAAAGAAAATAAGTAAATAGATAAAGGAAATAGTGATTAGAGAAAAGATAACAGAATTTCAGGTCTGTTTCAATAAAATGTATTAAGTATTCCTCAAGGACTCGGAGAATCATGCGACTCTAAGGTAAGATTCAAGGATGCATTACCTGAAATCAGAGAAAATACAGTCAGTACAACTACAAATCAAAAAGTAGGGCTCAAATTGCTAATAACTGTTATTCCCTTTAAAACAATGACAGAATCAAAACAGAACCAAATTGGAGCAAAGCTCCAATTAAAAGTTCAATCAAAATGGGCAGGACTTACAAATCAGTATGAGAAGGCACATTTTGTGTTTCGTTTGAACTCTTCTTTGACTTGTGCTTTGATTTCTTCTCCCGTTTCTTGCTCCTGCCAAGCAGTCAAATATAGGCATTGGTGTACACACACAAAAAATAATAATAATTAAAAAAAAAAAAGAAAAAAAAGGGGGGCATTAGAGTAACAATTATTAATTCATTATATGACAAGAGTATTAGAAAGTACTCGTCATGTGAGCTAAGACCCCAGCAAGATTTTAGTTTCCGGTTGATGTGCTTCAAATCTTTTTCTGAAGGGAATTTATATCCTCTTACCTGTATACATGGCCACAAGTAGAATGGTAAATGTAATGGAAAACAACCACATTTCACTATTTAATTTTGAATTATATCCATTAAATTTGGGATACTTATTCAGATTGGAAAAAGTATAATGAATCTATACCCAAGAATCTATTGAATTTAGAGATTCAATGAGCTCTGAAACGGTATGTGCAGAACTCTGACGAGAGAGAATGCTCCTCAGGTATCTGCAAAGGAGCATGCAAGTTGAAGAAGACTGAATCATTATTGCAAACAAGAAATAGGATTTTTTTTTTTTTTTTTTTAATTCCACCAAAAAAAAGAGTTTTTAAGTTTTAACCCCAGATTCCTCCTTTCCTCCCATCAATTTTTATTATTGTGGAATCACAGTTTGGCAACCGAATATGAAGGTGAAAAATTGTTGCAAAAACATTATTGTCATAATCTTGAGGTAACTCTAAAGCAGTTTATAACCTCTCAAAGTCGAGAACTTTGTGCACCTCATTTGAACTACGCAAAGCAGCCAACGCCAACTGCATCAAATAAATAACAAACAAGATCAGTGTTCTTATTAAAGAACAGATTACAAGGTTAAACCACAATCTTCAATTAGCACCCACTAGGATCCATTTCGGAAGTACAATTTAGAATTTTTTGAATGGAATCCTGGGATAGGATTCATTGTTTTTATCAATGGTATATTGCACATCCTGGGAATACAATTCACAAAAGATATTTCAATATCTGCCGTTCCAAGCGGAACTACGGCCCTTTTTGTTTCTCAATCTATACAATGCTACTTTCATAATCCCCTATTTTTACCTTAATCATTATCTTAACTCCCCATATCTGAAAGGGTCAAGTTATTGTGGTGCATCTACAGATATATTTTCCAAACTACTAGACTTCTTCAATAACAGTTCTAATGATATGCTTTGCAATTTGGAGAATCAAGGAAGAAAGTTTTCAAGTTCAGATTTAGACAGACCAAAAGATGTTCATAATCAATGTGGTGAAAAAAGATGTACAGTACCTGCCCAGGAGGGAATAGAAGTGGTGCATCAGTAAGCATGATTTTATCAACCTCCATCCTTGCAGTTTCGTGTATAGCCTACATAACAGTAAAGCACCAGACAGAAAAAATGCAGTCAACCTCCCTGAAAGCATATTTTAGTGAACAGAAAGAGCATTATCAACAACAGTTAAGAGTACTAAAACAACATATGCTTAGTTGTTTCAGTATTTTCCCTAGAGGAAACATTTTACAATTAATCAAATTACATATTAATTACTTTAAAATGGTAACCATGCACAAAGATGTCATATGGGCTCAACTGCTAGCTATTCTTTTAGAAAATAAAAAACAATTAAGAACATCTTAACAAAAAATACTTTTCAAGTTTTAATTTGAGCATGAATGACATAAGTCAAGTAGTCACTAATACAATAATCATAAAGCAACAAATATGAAGCTATTCAGTTAAGAAGATTAAATAGGATGCAAACATTTTACCTTCAGCACATGAAGCTGGTCATCTTTTACTGGGCAGAATTCCTGGGAACCAACACCGACCCAGAATATAAAAAAGAAGGGGAAAAAGAATTCCAACATCACGATGAGACCAAAAACAAAATTAAAGAAAAAAATACAAAGACAAATTAGCTTTTCTAATGTACAAATCACAAAAGAAGAAATCAGCAGAAAGAATGGATTAGGATTAATCAACTTACCTCCATATCATTGACAAACCCATCAATGGAGCGATATGGCGCATAAACAATAAGATCAAATTCTAAACTCTGAAAAAATAAAGGAATAAGTTCAAATTTTGAAATCTTGCAAAGTAAAGGTATGTGCATTAGACAAAGAAGAGCAAAAATACTAAAGAAAACAATATTATGCACAGCACCTACATGCCTGATAAACTATCATCTCATTATTGAGAATCAATTGATGATCCTGAGAGATCCCCTTACCGAGCTCCTCTGCTGAAACATGATTTTCTTCTATCTTGCAAGCAGCATAAATGCATGTTAACCTGTGCACAGGGAAATAAATTCAATTTAATAATAATTTAGTCACAATTGAGCACTATACCCCCAACAATTACCAAGTGAAGAAATTCCAATAGTGCCCACTTTCATAGTGTGTCCAAATATATCTTCTTTTAGCAATATCATCATGAAATTTTTTATATTTTTTTTTATAAGTAAAATTTTATTGAAGTAAAAACAGGGTTCTACCCAAGTATACAAGGTGTATACTGCAAGTACAATTTCCTCATGAGTGTCTAGTCTTCAACCATACTTTGATGCAATGCAGATTCAAACTTAATGGTGGATCATGTGAACATTGGGAAACTTGAAGAGTTGAACATAAGTATAAAAAATAATCTTACATAATGTTTTTGGGATTATGTTGCATGACTGACCATTGTAGATAAAACCTTTTGAAATATATTAGAGCTGTTGCCTGCAAATGAACCAATTCAAGAAACTTGACTAAGATACCCAACTTTACCATTTATTTATCATTTTATATCATTGAAAAGGAACAACATACCTGAATTTTATGAGGAAAGTGGAAGTTATTACAAACTTCTTGAAGTTTATTCTCGTAGAACACTCGCATATATCGCTCTTCTTCAATAGTAAGTGGTTTCGGACGAGAATGCTTGTCAGCTAACGTGAAAAGAACGAAACCATTAGAACAAAAATAATTAGACCTCTTGCACAGAAAAGAACACGTTGACTAACTCATCCAATCCAATAAGAGAATGTTACAAAAAATTCAACTCTTGGAAATGTGTTTACCATTATCTTTCGAGTTAATTTGAGGTTCAGGGTACGACAACGTCCCATCCACATCTACTTCCATCAATGTTGCTCCATACTTCACAACACATCATTAGTTAATCAGCCCCAATAGAGTAATTAATCTTAACACAACTCCATTATGAGCTATATTACTGGGACTAAAAAATAAATGAACAAATGAACAAATAACAATTTTGCAGCATACCTTATCTAGTGTTTGTATTGCTCTTTGACGAGCAGCATTGTATTTATCATCCTATATCAGAGACCAGTCAAAAAAAAAAAAAAAATCCCTTTTTATTATAATACATAAACAAATGTAGTAAACAATTACAAAACTGAATTAAGTAAAAAACTAAAAAATATATTTACCTTCACTACACACAAACAAAAAACATACACAAGTTTCTATTAATTGAGGAAATAATTTAGATTTTCTCACTCAAGCCAGGCTTAAAAAAACTATTAAGCTAAATCAAACTGGGTTTTTTTAAAACATACTTATAATGATCTTTTGCTTTTAATTACTCATTCTTTGATTTTCTTTTCCTACACTTTCTAAGTAACCAAACGGAAAACGAATCTTAAAGAAATAATTTGTTTTTCCAACTCAAACCAAGCTTAAAACAGAACTATTAAGCTTAATCAAAGTGAGTTTTTT
The DNA here is from genome assembly GCF_001633185.2 of Quercus lobata. Lineage (NCBI taxonomy): Eukaryota > Viridiplantae > Streptophyta > Magnoliopsida > Fagales > Fagaceae > Quercus > Quercus lobata. The sequence continues at coordinate 7,587,311 of NC_044906.1, read as the reverse complement.
CTTCTTCTTTTTTCTTTTTTTCTTTTTAAATAACATAGTTATGAATGGGGAAAAAAATGATCTTTTGCTATTAATTACTCATTCTTTGATTTTCTTTTCCCGCATTTTCTAAGTAACCAAACGGAAAACGAAGCTGAAAGAAATAATTTGTTTTCCCCACTCAAACCAAGCTTAAAACAGAACTTTTCAGCTTAATCAAACTGGGGTTTTTTTTTTTAAAAACATCAATGAAAGCAATTGCTTTCAATTACTTCTTTCTTTGGTTTTCTTTCCCTACATTTTCTCGGGAACCAAACGGAAAACGAAGCTTAAAAGAAATAATTTGTTTTTCCCACTCAAACCAAGCTTAAAACAGAACCATTAAGCTGAATCAAACTGGGTTTTTTATATTTATATATTTATGATAGTAAAAATTAGTTCTTTTGCATTCAAATGTTACTGTTTTCTTTGTTTCCTACATTTTCTCAGGAACCAAACGGAAAACGAGTGTAAAGAAGAGGAAGGGACTTACCAGCTCTTGAGTAGTGAAGATCCAATTGGCTCGGTGAGTCGAGGTCTGGAAATCGGCCATGGCGACTCGGAAACCCTAACTCAGTTGATCTACGTAAATTAATTAATTTTACAATTTTTATTTATGGGATTTTGTAATAAAGTGAATTGATTGGCAGAGAGAATTTTTTTGGGGTTCTGACTTGTGAGTGATGAAAGAAGGAAAGGAAACAGAGAGAGACCAATTTTGTCAGAATGTTTGGGTTTTTAGGGGTTTGGGTTTTGGAAAATGATTGGATTTTACTTTTTATAAAGCATGGAAAATTATTGAATGTTTGAGTTTTTTCTTTTTTCTTTTTTTCCAGAAAAAAAAAAAGAATGAGTAATTTTTATTATTAAAAGTCATAATATTATTATTAATAGATAAATATTTCAATATATATATAAATAAATATTATTAAATAAATTTCAAATTAAAGAATTTATAGAAAAATAACTTACCTAATTTATTTGAATCAATTTGGAGAATACAAAATTAATTGAATCAAAATATGTTAGTGTTAAGTTGCCTATCTAAAATTACATAAAGTAATAATTAAGATAACTTTATATAATTTAACATTATTTGTAACTCAAAAACCAAATATATGTTAAATGATGATGTGACTTCTTCCTCTTACACGGGAATGTGTAGCCCTTAAGGGATGGATTACAAGATCCAAAGGGTTAAAATACCTCTTAAGTAAAATGGGATAAGGAAAAACTAAATCTTAACTAAGTTTCACATCACTTAAGTAAGAGATTTTTAAAAGTTCTTCAAAAAACATATAAAAAAAAAGGATAAGAAATTGTGTCACCAGTATAAGAAATCAACAAAGAATCAACATCATTATATCTATATAAAATTCGTAACTTTCTTTCAATTGCAACCCACTTAAAATTAAAGGGTTTATTGAGCCAACTATGAGAGCTTTGGTAAAAGAAAATTAGGCATCTTGCAATTTCATAAACCTATAGATAAGTAAAGTCTCGTCTATCATAAGTTGAAATATTATTGTATTTATATTCTATATATAAAAAATATATTATATAAATTAGTTTTTTTAACTCTCCAATAGGAACAAAATTTATATCCAAGTGTTTATATTGTAAACGAAAATAAATTAAATAAGAATGTAAAACTATTTTTTAAACCTCCAATAATAACTAACCACATCATTACTTTTCATGCTTCATAATACTCTCGCCTACAAATAAACATTCCTCCAAAAAGTTACATTTACCATTAAATATTCTTCTACGTGTAGAAGAAATGAGTTTGGACAATTATGAGTTATTTCTTGTGTGTTTATAGATTTTAATTTAAGTTACACTTTGTAGTAAGTTTAAGTAATATTATACTACTTAATTTTTTTTATTTAATGTGAATTTTAATAAATTTACTATTGGATTACATCTTCTTCTTTTACTATACATGCTTGCAAAATTTTAAATTGATAAGAGATCAACAATTATGTTTTTTAACAATTATTTAAATTTCAAGATTTTAAAATTATACATAAAACATGAGTTTTTAGATTAAATAGTAAATAACATCAACGTGATATAAAATTTGACATGTGTGTTAAGAACATAAAGAACATTTAATTGAACGGTAGGATTTTAAAATTTTATTTTAGTAAAAATTATAACGTGATGTAATATTGCTTAAAGATGAGAGTGAGAAAGAGAAGTACCAAGAACAAGAACAAAACAATAACCTGTAAGGGCTTAGCAAACTCCACAGGGAAAGCCCAATAAGACATAAAACATTATCAGAATGGCCTTGGTAGAAGATAAGCTACTTTGTTGTTATCTTCCTATGATCCGCTTAATAAAAACAAGCTTCACATTAGGATTTCAGCAAACTTAGATTTGAATTCTAGGCACACCCAGATAATAGCAATTTAAAATGAAATTTTGGAGCCTCCAAGAATATACTTATTAGAAAATAAAAAATGAAACAGACATCCCTATGTTCAATATTATGATTGATTGTTAGTGAGAATATTTTAATCTCTATCTGAGGAGCATAGTTACTAGAAGGTCAGAGTGTAGATCCAGTTACGGCCACAATAAAAACATGAATGCTGTCACTTTGAATCACTTCATCTCCAGAATTGCTTATTCAAATTCTAGCAAATTAAAACACTATATGATAATTGCTAGTTTTTAAAAAAAGCATTAGAAAGGTTCTTTCTTTTTTCAGTCCTTTTTAACAACTAAAGATGTTAGGTTTTAGTTGGCGAATTCCATGTATGAAAAATGTATACACATTTATTTTTTCTTCTTTTGTGAAATGATTAGACAATTAGACATTTAGTTGGCTACAAACTTCGAATTATTAGACAATTAAAGATAAAAATAAAATTTGGTTACAAACTTGGTTATAACTTAAGGTTACAATCTCACTAAATATCTTTTTATTAAATGTGAATTTTGACAAATTTGCTATTAGATTATATTATCTTTTTATATCTTTTATGCTTATAAAATTTTTAGAATATCAAAAATTAATAGCTATGTCATTAATCAATTATTTAAATTGCAAGTTTTTATAGTATAAATTTTTTAATAAAATAGGTTTATAGATCATATAGTAAATAATATCTGATTTACGCAAAATTTGACATGTTTGATAAGAACGTAAAGAGCATGCAAACTAACGGTTAGATTTTCAAAATATATAGCAATGTTAATTTTTTTTTTTTTTTTTTAAATGAAGAGTAACTCTGGGCTACAACTAAGAGGTGTAACTTTATGTAAAGCTTGTCTAGGACTAACCCTAGACCCTGTAACTCCTATACATACCCTACTAAAGTAGAATCTAGATAGCTTAAAAGAGTAGGAAGGAATGAATGAATTAATGTGCAATGAAAAAGAAAAGAAAGGAATCAAAAGATCTCTTTCTTTTCTTGGATGTTAAATGTAAAGAGAACGAATATTAGGAAAGAAAAAAACATTATGGAACTTCATTATCATTATATATACCTTATGTATTCTTTACTTTTTATTTGTGATCAATCTAGTAAGGTAAAAATCTATCTTGACTTTTTTTTAAAGGGCAAAACGTGGCTACATAATGGCTATAATTCTCGCTAAAAAAATTAACATGATTACATATTTTGAAAATCTAACTATTGAATTGTTTGTTCTTTATTATTGATCTTTGATCTTTTGAAAATTTTGCAAGTATAAAAGATATAAGAAAAAAAAAAGTAAATTAATGGTGGATTTGACAAAATTCACATCCAAAATGTAAATGTATGCTCCTTTCTTCTACGATTAAGCAATTTTGGTTGGGATTAAGTATGTTGATTCATTAATTTATTGGTAAGCCACCAACAATTTTGACATTTTTCTCACTTGCAAAGAGTTTTTCTCTTTTGGTGGAAGATCAAGTTAACTTTAGCTGCAATGGTGGTGACTGAACAGTTCTTAGTGGCTGCAATTATGTAATAGTGGAAAGTGTTAGTATGGACAAGCAAGCAAAAAGAAAGATAATGTAAATGGCAGTAAGAATTCTGGACATGGATCAAAAAAAGATTAAATAAAAGAGAATATATAAGTCTAATTTGGCAAGCAAATCATAAATACCTTACCTTATTTCTCTTGTTCCAATGAGTCATACAACCCTAAAGTGGCAAGCAAGCACAAATGCTTTGCTTTGCCTACTTCTCTTTTTTTTTTTTTTGGAACAATGGCATAATAATCCTCTATATATAGTAGAAGTTCTAAATGAATTCTAATGAATTTGGATTTCACAAAACTAAAATTGAGGCTAACGTGGAACCTTTCTTAGGGTGTTTTGAAGCCAAAATTATATCTTCCTTTTGTAAGTATTGATAATTGTTTTTACAAATTTGTTCATATATGTGTGTGTGTGTGTTTCTATTGTTATTCATAAATGATAGAGTGCTTTGCTTGCTTAAAATTTGTCATATAGATGTTAAATGTGGTAACATTTCATTGCAATTGAAATTGACACTATATTTGTGTGAGAGATATTACTACCTAATGGTTTGGTTTATGTTACATTTAATGTATCATTGATAAAATGTATATGACTTAAGTAACTATTTTATTTTATTTTTTGAGAAAGAAGTAAGTATTTTCTTGAATCCAAGTTTTATTTAATATCTATTATAGGTTAATCACAAGCAATATTTCAAAATAACCAGTTGTAATTAACTATTAAATCTAAAAGATTACATGCCAAAAATAATAATAATAATAAAGACTAGTAAGTTTTAAATGCCTAATTACCTTTTTAGTTGAAAAAAAAAAAAAAAAAAAACCTTAGCAAGATGATTGTAGAAAAGAAACTTATTCCACAATGAATTTAGCAAACTATTGTTATAAATAAAAGTTTTGAGGAATATAATTTTTGTAAAAATTACCCAAAGTCTAATTTGAATCTATTCCTCATCAAATCTTCATTTTGTCTCATATTGATAGTAAGATAATTTAAATTCCTTCGTGAAAGTTAACAACTCATTTTTTTTCCCTCTTTTTATTATATGTGGGGAAGAGGGTTTTTTAACCTAAATTTTCTTCATCAAGAACACCCGGTAGTGTCATTGGGTTTTAAAATTATTGTCAAAATATTAAAAGACATAAAGATTAAGGGAGTGATAAATTGAGCAACCAAAAAAAAAAAAAATTAAGAGAATGATCTAATGGAAAAAAGGCATAGCTTTATTCAAGTAGAAACTATACAATTACAAATAAGAAATTACCTTGTTGCATTTCTAATGGTAAAATTGACATAATATTTATATTTAATGTTTCAGGTGCATTGTTGTTAATATATAAAAAAGTTTCGTTTTTTTTTTTTTTTTTTAAACGTTAAGTTTTTCACTTTTAACATTCCCCCACACCAGTTTTTACATTGTAAAATTGAAAATACCCACCCGGCCCAACCCATGACTTCTAAATTTTAAGTTTTAAACAATCAGGTCCAAATTTCTTTAATTTCTTTTTTTTTTGAGAAACTATTTCTTTAATTTCTTTAATTTCATTCTAAAACTAACGGTATGAACCCAAACCGATAGCTTTGAATCTTTAAAGAAAATGGCGTTTGTTAGATAGATTCTGACGCATCACTATCAATGCCTGCCTCTTTCTCTTTCTCTGTTTCTTTTCGTATATTAATGTGAATCTCATCCATCTGACTATCTACATTTCGAATCACCCAATCCCCTTTGTGTCTCATCTGATGCCCTTTTCTTTCTTTTTCTCTTAACTAATTTGATGGTTATGTCTGTGATTGTTACTGTGACTGTGCATGTCATAGAACAAGAAGATGGAGCAGCCGCAACAGTTTCTACATTTTTGCACTTGAAATTGACGCTAAATGGTTTAGTTTATGTTACTTTTAATGTATCTTTTGATAAAATGAATATCACTTAAATAACTATTTTCTTGAATCCAGTTTTTATGTAATATCTATTATAAGTTACTCACAAACAATAGTTCAACCCAAATTTCTTAATTGCATTCTAAAAATCCAATTTTTTTTACTTACTTTTATTAGACCCAAGTAATTAAAATCCTATAATCACTTCAATATCTCTCACAACCAAACTCCACATCAATCATTTTACATCAAAATTGAGAATGCTGTCGTTAGATTTGAAACCAATTCTCACACATTGCGCTCCTCTTTCTATCTGTTTCTTTTCGTATGTGATCCATCTACCTTTGGATTCACCCACCCCTTTGTGTCTGATGCCATTTTCTTTTTGTAGTTATAGATAAATGTTACAGGAACTTAACTTCAACAAACTCAAAATTGAGGCCAATTGGAAACTTTTTTTAGGTGTGTTTTGAACCCAAATTGTATAATTCTTGCTGTAAGTATATACTCTTACAAATTTGTTCATATGTGTGTGTGTATGTTTTATTGTTATTTATAAACTATAGATTACTTTGCTTGCTTAAAATTTTTAATATAAACATAAATGTTGTAAAATTTGGGCTGTGTTTGGTTTGATTGAAATTGATTTCACAAAAACATTTTCCTCATTTACGGGTACTTGGGGTGACTAAAAATGTTGGTCAACTATAAATTTTTTTTTTTTTTCACTTGACCATAAAATAAGAGCATTTATGGTGAAAATTAGTTTATACTTTTATTTTTCATAAACCATTTTTCATGTCGCCCAAACTCATCAATTGAACTTCCACCCCGAACTCCCCACTAAAATTCCCAGTCTTTGGTGGCCAACCACTATCGCTAATCGCTGGTCCTTGATTACAATTTTTTTTTTTTAAAATCTAAAATTTTACTTTTTTTTTTTAATTATATATGTGCTTGGGAGATGAGAATGTGTTAAAGTAGTAGAAAATGTGTTTTTCATAACATTTATACAACTAAACATTTACAAATATTTTCCAGAGTATTTTTAGGAATGCAACCAAACACTTGGAAAAAAAAAAATTTTCCGAAAAACATTTTCATAGGAAAATATTTTGTTGGACTTGAATTGACTCTATAGTTTTGTGACATATATTAGTGTTAAATTATGAGATAATAAAAGGTATATCATGTTTTTTTGGTTGGATGATGAAAGGTATATCTCTTAATTTTTTTTTTATAAGTCATTATTTTCTTGATTCTAAGTTTTTTATTTTATATTTATTATAGGTTAATCACGTGTAAAATTTTAAAATAATTAGTTGTCGTTTACTATTAAATCTATAAAATTAATTGTTTATTGTGTTGAAGAATACCCAAAAAAAACTAATTTTTTTTTCATAGATTAGTGAGTTTTTAATGCCCAATTACCATAATATTTGAAAGAAAGAATGGATCACATTAATATTTGGTAAGGAAGGTAATTGTAGGAAATAAAATTATTCCAATAGTGGATTTAGCAATTTTTTTTTTTTTAGAAGAACCTAATCCCTATTAAATTTTGTCCCATAAAGATAGTTTACATTCTTTTTTGAACTAAGCTACAAAATCTTGTCAAAATATTATAAAGATTAAGGGAGTGGTAGAATGAGCATTAAAAAAAAAAAAAAATTAAAGAGAGTGATTGAATGAAAGAAACAGACAAACAGAAGGAAAAAAAAAAGGCATTATTCTTATTATTTATCCAAAGAAATAATATTTTTCTAGTCAAGTAAAAAAATCACGTTTTTATCAAATAATGAAATCAATTTATAGAATTCCTAATCCTATGTCTATGTCAATAGTTTGTAGGTTATTAAAATTGTCTTCCACCTTTTTAATAACCTACAAACTATTGACTTCCACTTATTCTCAAAAAAAAAAAAATGTCTTTCACTTTTAACATTGCAAAATTGAAAAGACCCACCCGACAAAAATACCCACCCGGGCCAAACCCATGCCTTTTAAACAATCTGGTCCGAATGGAATTACTCTTCACGCCCAAATCCTCTGTAAGGGTATGAACCCAAACCAAACCAAAAGCTTTGACTCATCAGTTTTTGTTATTAAAATCCAAACTCCAAAATGGGTAATTTTACATGGAAATTTAAAGAAAATGGTGTGTTGTTAGATAGATTCGAAACCAATTCTGACGCATCACTATTTTGATGATTTTGTCATAGAACAACAAGATGGAGCAGCCGCAGCAGCAGGACCTCCTTCTACATTTTTCCCATCAGGAGCATCCCTTGGTCTTCGATCAAGATAGCAGATATGGAGCTCCTTGTTGTGGGTGCCGAGAATCAGTTTATGGTCCTAGCTATTATTGTATAAAATGCTCAATCTTTCCCATCGGATTGTACGAGTTCTTTCATCATAAATCATGTGCGGAATTGCCGCTTAGGTTGCGCCATCCCTTGCACCCAATCCATCCTCTCATTCTCTCTTATCAAAACCCACATCATCAAAAGACCAAATGCCAAGTCTGCAATGAATCTCGCCGTCAATACACTTATCGCTGTTACCACTGCAACTTCAACCTTCACGCCACATGTGCTTCCTTACCGCCCACCATCCAATCTTCTCAAGTCCACCACCACCCATTAACCCCCTTTTGGAAGTGGATGTCATTCACTTGTGACCTTTGTGCCAAAGAAGTCAAGGGTATACCTAATCAGTGTGCCCTATGTGGTTTCTGGGTTCATAATAGTTGTGCTTCTTTGCCGCGCACACTCAAAGTTATACGTCACAAGCACCTCCTCCATCTCACCCATTCTTATCTTGAAGTTGGACTCTATCAATCCGACTCCCGATTTTGTCAGCTCTGTGTTCAAAAAGTGAACACAAACTTTGGGTTTTACTATTGCTCCAGATGCGATTTCGTTACTCATCTCGATTGTGCTGCAGACTACAGAAATAGGGAGAACAAAAATCTGCAGGAACTTATAGAGGGGGAGAATGAAGATTTAGAGCTCGAACAATCTGCAGCTTACGAAGTCAAAAATATCAAATTGGGGGAGGACGGAACTGAAATAGCCGCAAAAATCCAACATTTCAGTCATGAGCATGACTTAAAGCTTTCGGATGATGAGGTTCTGAATAATGAAAAATGCGACGGGTGCATACAAGCAATTTTCCCTTCCTTTTATAGTTGTGTAAATTGTAACTTCTTTCTACATGAATCTTGTGCTAAATTACCTAGAAAAAAACGTCACCCACTTCATGAACACCCACTCACCCTCTTCTCAGAATTGGGTTCTAGGAGAAATAGAATTCAGTGTTATGCTTGTCAGCACCATTGCAATGGCTTCACCTATTGGTGTGAGACATGCTATTTTAAACTTGATGTTCCATGTAGTTTAATCTCAGACATCCTTACCCACCCTGGTCATGAGCATTGACTTCTTCTCTCAAGCATAGAATCTAAACATAATTGCAGTTGTTGTGATTCTAAAATCTCCCCAATATTCTGTTGTACCACTTGTGAATTTGCTTTGGACTTCAAATGTGCTACACTACCACAAACCGCAAGGTACAAACAACATGAGCATCCCTTCACTCTCAATTATACTGCTGAAGATGACTCCGGAGAATATTATTGTGATATCTGTGAAGATGAACGAGACCCAAAATATTGGTTCTACTATTGTGTAGATTGCAGTTATCCTGCACATACCAAATGCATTCTTGGCAAAAACCCAAATCTCAAGTAACACATATAATGGCCATTTGCCGGGAGGTTCTTATACATCTGTTTGTCACCTACACGCCTTTAATTTCATTGAGGAAATCAAAGGCCACCCTCAATGTAATAGATGCAATACTTATTGCAAAGATTTGATTTATCAATGTGTCCAATGTAATTTTTAGATGCACTGTTATTGTTTTATAGAAAGAAAAATGTTGTTTAAATTTTTATTCTATACTAAACATAGCACACAGAATTTTTGGTGTATGAAATTTGTAATTCTTATTCTATTTATTTTATTTACTTTTGAACTTAAGCTTAGCTTATTAGGATTGTTGTTTTGTACCTCTCAAATGGCCACAACATTTAATGTATTGTCACATTTACTAAATTTAATTTTTAGTCCTATAAGCAACTTACTAAATTCTTCATTGAACCTACCAATCTGGATGTTGGCACTAACATTGAGGTGAGTTTTTTCTCTATTTGTTTTAGTATGTTTGGGTTCTTGAACGATAGTTAAGCTGGTTGTTGGTGATTATGTTTGTTTAATCGTTGGGACATTGGTCAATTCCTGATGATGTGACCATTTTGGGGCTATGGATGGTGTTTGGAGGTGTATCCTACCTTTTCGAAAAAACACTTTAGAAACCTTTTCTTAAACTGCATCAATTACAAAATATACAGGTAGTTTAGGCTCATAAGTTTAAAATGCAGCATTGTTTTTGGTAAATTTGCTTGTTATTTTTGTGGCAACCATAATTAATAGTTATTCCTAAATAATTTTTTTTTTGAAGTTATACTAACTTATATAGAATTTTCCTAGAAGTAATTGTTAGTAAAATTTTAAGCTGGACTTTTCTTCTAAAAGATGTCTACTATTTTGCTTAAATAATACATGATATGCCAAAAATGTTAATTTTGCTGGATTCCAAGTGTGAAGAAATTGTATTAGATGGAGGGGAAAGTTGTGGCCATCAAAATAGTTTGTCAGGGCAACTATGCAGTCTTAGAGAATATAAGAATTCACAAAAGTAGGTAGCCAAACCTAGAAAGAATGGTCTTCCTCTGAATTTATAATCAATTAAGTCAATTAATTTTTGTTTACTTCCCTTATTTGCTATTAATTTTCTTTTGGCAATGGACCCACTGGAGCATTGGAGAAGTGATGTCATCATCCAGGTAGAAATTGCTCCTTCATCCATCTGTTGGCCTGAGAAATATTGTAAGAGTTTCAATCTTATTTCCTTCAAAAAAAAAAATATACTTTAGATTGTGGTGTATATGTCTAACAAGTGGGATTTATTAAAGTCATATATTTTGTGAAATTTCTTTCGAATGTCTGAAATTCTATGCGCTATTTATTCATTGAATTGCATACAGTTTTTACGACAAGCATATGTGGAGGCAACAAATTTCTTTAACTTGAAAGGGTAAAAAAGTTGTGAACAATTCTATAATAGTGAAATTTCTTTATAACCTTTGATATGATTTGTTGCATATGAAACTCAACATTGCTTTTATTGTTGCAAATGATGAATTGCATATATTTGTGTAATGTTTTAGTTTACCACTTTATAACTAATTAGTGAGCTCTAAAGATGTCAAAGCTGATTAAAATTGAAATGGTAGAGCAACTCAAGGATTCATTTTATAACCTTGTATGTGGGCAACAGTGTTGGGTCATAGACTGTTTATTTCTAGCAAAGATGTTGGCACTTACAAGAAAGGTGGGTTTATCTTTGATGGAATGGTCTGAGATGGAGTATTTAGATGGACAATAGAAGCAGGGGATAGAGTATATTCACTATTGCTTGAAGCATAATGCATTGAAGAAACAAAGAAATCTTATACTGGATCTGATTAATTGATTAAGACAATAATAATGGAGAACAAGATCCATACTTATCTTGAGTCTTTCTACTTAGCAGAGTCGTTCAAGTTTTGATGCTGCAGTGAGCTTTCTAATCTGAAATTGGAATAATATTGATTTAAGGAAAATTGAGTGGCCATGAGAAGAATGGGTGGTGGAATGACTGGTTTGAGGGAGTTCCCCCTCTAAGAATTGCTTTTTTGTTTAAACGGTCTTTTTTTTTTAATAGAAAAAACTTTTGTTGAAAACCAAAACAGGCAAAAAACAGAACAACAATGGGACTGCCAATAACTTACTGACATGCCTCCTCCAAGGTTACATTTACAACAGCAGATGGGCTATTCCCTAAATCAAAAGATTCAAAAATAGAGCTAAGCATAGACCATCTAGCTAAGGAGTGGGCTGCTCTGTTTGCAATGCTCATGAAAGATTCTTATCAAATTTTCGCAAACGTGCTCATAAACCACAGATTTGTTCTAAAAAACAAATTGGTTTCTACACTTCCATACCCGTTTAATTACCAGAGCACTAAACCTGCTCATAAATATCAATGATGAAGCTCGTGAGCTTATTAGTATTGCTTGGCTTTGTTTCACTTAAAATTTTCAAATTGAATGATGTGGGTATATATATTTTCATTATTATTAAGCGCTTTTGGAAGAAATACTATAGTTATTTGAGACATATAATACTCGAAACTTTAAGCTATTGGCTAATGTTAGCACAACAATGCTATTTGCACATTTTGTTGCACACCTGTTTTCACACTTGGCCTCTAGGCCTTCATTTTATATTAAAACAGTGATCACATTTCCATGAAATTCAAAATTGTTCTCATTTTCTTGTGTTACTCATGTTAATTCATTTTGTAATAATTTGGTATGTAGTCTCTGTCATAATTAAGTACACATACTATAAGATGCTACACTTCTTTATGTTGGGACCCTTTCTTCCTCCCTTTTGTTTTCTTCCCAATTACTTGTGTTTAATTGAACTTCTTCATGTAATGGCTTCCTATCCCATGTAATCTTGTAGGTCACTACTTTGGACATTAGTAGATGTAGAGTAACCATTTGCCATGGCAATTCAAATTTTTGGACCGGAGTGTTGGTTTGATCTGAATTTGAGCCTTTATTTTATTTTATTTTATTTTTGCACCATTATTTATAGTCTTTGAGAGATGGAGTGAGGTTAAGGAACCGATTGGCATTCATTTGGAGCACTGTTAAAACTTTATGTTGCTTGTACCTAAGTTATCAAGCTTTGGGGTATGGTTTTTGAGTGATGCATTTTTACAAATTTTGAATTTTATTCTTCCACATTATTGTAATTTCTTTTGGTAGGTAGCATTGTTGTAATTTCCTTTCAGTCATATTCAAATCAATTTTTCCTCTTTTTGAGTTACACTCTCTTCCTTTTTTCTCAAATATGTGGATGCAGATGGTCTTTTATCCTCTAGTGGGGTTCATTAACAATATTTTAATATATTGGGTGGAAACTTAGAGAAGCATTTCAACATCTTATTCTCAGGTACTTTCATTCTTACACTTTAAGTTAAGTTATTTAGGAAATCTTATTTTCTTTTATTTATGTATCTTTAAGTTTTGAGCATTTTTCACTTTTTGGAATTGAATCTCTATACTGTGTTTTTGTTTGTTCATTTTTTTGCCTATACACAATCAACTTAGGCAAATAGCAATTGTTGCACAAGTTAATAGGAACATATTCTTGCCATAAATATTGAGATCTTTTTCTTAGAAGATCAAAAACCCAATTGCTGCAAAGGTCTGTATCATGATTTGGATCAACTGGTTACTCCAATGTGGTGGAGGGAATGCGCATATTGCTTACCTGTTGTTTGATGAAATGGCTGTCTTCTTTGGAATAGCTTTGGCCGCACTTAAGATTGTACTCCATTAAGCGTGATTTTGTTTGGAATAACAAAAATGTGACAAGTGCATGCAAGTCATTCCACCAAACCTGTTTTATAGTTGTGCACAGTTTAGCTTCTTTCTTCACAAATCTTGTGTTAAATTACCTAGAAAAAAGAAACATCCACTCACTCACCTCCCGAAGACACACTAAATAAGACTGATTGTATTACTTCAATCTGCCTTCAAAGGATAAGTATTAAAATGTCCAAGCATTTATTCTTCTTGTTATTAAAGTCTTCAAAACGCTTTTCACTCACTAAACTGAGAGTAGATCAGCTCTCATGAAAATCATTCAATTGTCTTCAAAATAAAGATTAATAAGCTGCATATTCTCACATCTGGGATGGAATTTGAATTCCTTGCAACCAAGAATCCTTTTTTTAGCACCTGAGTTAGGAACTCCATTACTAGCAGAAACAAATAAGGGGACAATGATCCCTCTGTCTCATCCCCTTGGCTCCTCAAAAATAACCCGCTAGTCCTCCATTTAGATTCAAATGGTATGTAGGAGTGGTAATAAATCCACAACTTGAAGGCATTGAAAAGTAAACTACCATTCCAGATTTTCCACTGAATCATAAGCTTTCCTAATTTCCACCTTGATGGTACACCTGTCTTGGCCTTATTCACATTTTCTGCTATATTCCTGCCAGGCACAATGGCAGTTTGGTTGGGGCTAATAATATAATTCAAGCATGTTTTAAGTCTTAGTCAAGTTCTTTGTGATGCACTTATAAATTATATTTCAACCAAAAAAAAAAAAATTGGTCTATAATTCCCCCTTGGCCCACACTTGAAGGGTTGCTCACTTTATGGACAAGAGTCATAATTGTTGCATTCACCTCTCAAAGTAACCTACCTGAATTGAAGAATGATTGGATGGCATGGACTACATCTGAAGGGATAACAGGCCAAGTTTTTTTTTTTTTAAAACAAGCTGTGAACCCATCAAGGCCTGGGGCCTTCTCTCCATCCAAAGAAAACATAGTCTGCTGGATCTCCAAACTTGGAACTAGCATCTGCAAATTTTTCTTTGTGATCTATTGCAATTTGGAACTGTAGAACCTACCGAAAGTCTCCCCATATTTCTTGAGCCAAATGCCCCTCAAAGGTGCCTAACAGATTTTAATAATAGTACCTTGAATAAAACTTGGCTCCAAACATGTTTGGAGCTATCTTTTCCAACCTATTACATTTTGATTTATAAAACTATTTATGTCTATTATTTAAACAAGTCACATGACTCATTAACTAAGTCATGTGAATAAAATTATACGTAGATGGTCTCTTCAATTGCCACGTAGTGGATTGAAAAAGATGGCTGCAAACATGTTTGGGGCCAAACTTTTTCCACCTTCAACAAATCTAATTATTTCACATGTTGAGGATCTGTTATCTTTTTCCTCTGATCATCCTTCGGACAAAGTATTGAGCTTTAAGCATATCTTATTTTTTGCTCGATGAAAGAATGCAGTATTGTTACCCCTAATTGAGCCAACTATTTCTAGATGTTTGTTTCATAAGAGCCTCCTCTCCTCTACTGATGCTCTTATAGAATTCTCCAATCTTAAATTGCAGCATCAGTGGTTGGGCTGTAAAATTCACAGTTTTCTCTTTGATTCTAACTCCTCCAACTCATAACTGACAGTTATGCCCTCACCCACATTCCTATCAATTTTACCTGCTGACAACAATGATTGATGTGGCAAAACAACTTTTGATAATAGATCGGTCTATCTTTCATCTTGTTATCTTATTTTCATCCAAATTCATCTTCTTTCCTGTCTGCAATAAAACAAATGTATACTTGAATTACAAATACATGTTCCAAATTGCAACCATGTCATTGAATTATATTACACCTTTGTATTTTAAAGTTGCAGGTGGAGCTATGAAATTGTCACCAAGAATGATGTCACTTTACAAACTGGCAGCGTTATTATGGTTGAACACGCAGTTAAAGGTTAGAAACTTAGTTGGATTCCATTGGCAGCTCAATAGCAATACATTAGTGGCCGTTTGAAATACTGCTGAAGCAAGAAAAAAAAACATTTATGTTCATGGTGGTTTTTCATACCGTGATTCAAGTTTCCCAATTTCAAGATTATATATTCCTGAGATGGTGCGGTACTCTTCACCCAAGCCCCAAAGAAGAAGATGGTGAGATTTAATTAGACAATTATACCTGAAGTACAATTGACACACAGAGATTTTGAACAAATTTAAAATAGGTCCAGATAGTTCTCAAATATTTAACTTGACATTGAGGCACTTAGTAAAATCCAACTCAAACTCCCTGCTTTCATAGAAATCCAGAATAATTTTTTGGTAACAGTTTTCCCCTTGTGATTTGGCCATGTCACAATTTAGTCCACAAAATTTCTTATGTTGCATTTATACAACTAAGATTGGACCAAAACGAAATCATTTGGGTTTATCCTAATTCTAAATTAATAGATTTTATATTTTGTGGACAAATTGACCCTAAATGATCCAAGTTTAGTAGTCTGATTTGGTAGATGAGCCATGCATGCAATTAAAAAAAGCATGTGATGTTAATATTTTGATATAAGGTTTCTATTTGTTGGAGCCATGCAATCAAAAGAAAGAGAACCAACATGCAAAACCTCACCCCATAACTAAAAAAAACAATGATGAGAAACCTGGTCCACAAATTTAATCTTTTTACCCCTTTTTTTTGTCTGGCTCTCAACCAGGTACATACAACACACAGGTGTATTAGGTGAAGGTATTGAAGAGAAAGTCCAAGGAAATTGCCAAGTCATTGTGATGAAATTTCTCAGTTTCCGGATTGGTCTTCTTAATTGTGATGATCTTTCTTAAGTGGACTGGCAGTTTTTTTTTTTTTTTTCCCTATACTCGTTGAATATAATCTTTTATAGGTTTTACACGATATAGCTCATAAAATATTAAGTGTGTAAGACTTCCACATCCACAAGCGAGCAAAATCTGATAAGTTTGTCTGCTTCACATTTTATAGCTGAAACTCTCTCTCTCTGGGTTCTTCACAGGTACATTCTCTTTGCCACTGAATTTTCAATTACTATATGTGTCTGCATGCCTATGAAATATGATTGTATGAACTTTTGGGCGGTCCAAAGTGTCCTTATCAATAGGTTGTATTAGAGGTTCTATTTCATTTCTGGATGACTTGTAATATAACTATGAATGCGTCTAAAGCAGGATTAAGATCATGATATTTTAAGATTTCTGTTATTAGGTCATATGATATGTTAAAAAAACTGTTCTTATTGATTTGCTGCTACATAATCAAACATTATCTTAATTGGATCTATGTTCATATTTATCACCTCTATTAATCCTAAGGATTTTTATTTTTGGAAGTAATTTCTGTAAAAATTGAACTGTAGGAAAAATAACCACTTTATGGTGTTTGGTTCTTGATATGGTTCATTTTTTAAGTTTATCTCATGGAACCAAAGCCCTCAAATTTAAATGGCTTCAAAAGTCTAAGAAATTTGACAGATAAAGGGTTCATGAAAAATCTATTATGATTTTATAGAATATTTCTTGTCAAAACAGTTGCCCATAATGAGCTAAAATTGATCCAAGCTCTTGTATGATGTTCATGGTTATGAGAATAGTCATCCTGGACCATCAGTAATAACATTTTTGGCCAAGAGACTTTTAGTTCAACGGCGTAGCTTGCTCTCCTTTATTAGGAGAACCAAGTTCAAATCTCCCCTCCCCCATTGTACTATTCAATTATCAAAATAATTATAATAACAATAACAATAATTTTTTTGATACTTAGGTAGGTAATATGTTTCAAAATCATGCAATTCATGATTTACATAATGGCAGAATACTACTGGTTTAATACTCTGAATTGTGCATGAGCATGACCATCATAATCTCTAAGCAAAGATTGATCAATGGCCTCCAAGTATCTTCATTTAATGCCAGATTATAGCTTCTTCATGTCTTAACATATTAAATATGTGTATTAATATTCCTATCTGTAATCTAAGGGTTTGGTGGACAAGATGAATTCATGTTTGAAAATGAAGAGGAAAGCATAAGAGGAGGCACCATTTATGAAGAATGGAAGACTATTACTAGAGGAGCTAATTGCCTTTTGCAATGGGAAAAACAATCCTATCCATGTCTTCTCTGCCTACACCCTTGTCAACGTTTTCTAGATGCCAATAGTTTTGTATTTTACAAGGGCTCTCTAGAAGGCTGCTTAATTTCAGTTAAAAAGTACAAAGGAGAATTTCTTTGGGATTTTGAAGTTGAAGACACTATTAAAGACTTTGTGGTTGGAAGACAAATGAGTGTCCACAAAAATATTCTAAAACTCTTAGCATCTGCTTAGAGACCAATATTCCAATTCTAGTGTATGAATTTGTAGGGGACAGATTTCTCTCCACGTGTATCCATCCAATTGAGGGAGTCATCTCAGATCCATTACCATGGAAATGCAGGTTGAGCATTGCAATGGGCCTAGCCTATGCAATTACATATCTCCATTAATTCATTTTTTAGGCCTGTTATCCATAGAAATATTAATCCATCCACCATTATATTGGATGAGAACAATATTGCCAAGCTGACAGATTTCTGACTCTCTATATCTATTCCTAAAGATCAATTGCAAGTAAAGTGATAGTAGTTTTGGAAGCTGTAATTATATTTTATCATTTTTGGTTGAAAGTATGTATGCACCTGAATATACAGCTACAGGCTACATAACTTAGAAGGTTGGTGTGTACAATTTTGGTGTGCTTCTACATCCTCTTTTTAAAGGACGGCCATCACATTTCTATGTTATCTACCAAATTGGGTGTGTTCCTATGTCGAACAAAATCAGGTAACTAAAGTTGTATGGTACAAGTGATTGGGCCTATTATCGACATACTCTTTGGTACCCCACACTTAATTTTTAATTCATTAAAATCTGGATCCATGAGTTGTAATTAACATAATTTTGAATGGTCTGAAGCGGGATCAAGATCATGCTAGTTTAAGATTCATGTTCCTACTACTTTTTGCTGCATTTTTTAATTAAGTATTCTTTGTGGATCTTGGTTTATATTTCAACTTCAAACCTTTTTTTTTTTTTGAGAAGTATTTCAAATTCAACTTCAAACCTTTTTTTTTTTTTGCTGAATACTGCTTCAATCCTGTTTCTTCAAATTTGCTCTCAGATTTATAATTCTTCAATTAATGGCTCGGATATTCAATGGACAAGGATAAGGTGACCATGGAAAATGTTTTAAGGCATTATTAATTTTTTTTTTTTTTTTTCCTTTTAGGATTAAGATTTTGTTGTTGTTAGAAAACATTCATTGCCTAATCCCAGTTTGTTACACTTATAGAGGCTTAGTATGGTACAAGATTGGGCTTAGCCATGGGCCGGGTGTAGTGTGATGATATTTATTGATGGGCTTCATTGATGGAATTGGGCCTTAAAGATAGTCCCTAGGCGTGTGGAGTTATAAACTTCGGCTTAACATTTTTTGGTTTTTAAAAAACGAACCTCAACCAAATTTAAGTTAGAAAATGCCAAAACACCATTTTACACCCGCCATTTTAGAGTCACAATCAATTTAGTCTTTACATTTTGGTAGCAGTCAATTTGATCTCTGTTATTTTCAACATACATTTAATTTGATCTCTATCGTTAATTCACTAACAAAAAATGCTTACGAAGCAAACGGTTTACACAAATTGCCATACTTCAGAAGACTTAAGAATTCAATGGACAAGGTGTCCAAGGAAAATTTCTTAAGGTACAAAAAATTTGTTGATCGAACTAATGAACCATAATGTCCTAATTGGTCTAAACTCTCATACATGTCCAAATTGCTCAAAGATGTATATCATGAGTTATGAGAATGGTCATAGAACATGTTTGATTTCTTATATAGTGTAATATGTTTCAAATTCCAGTGATTGATTTTTTACGTAGTGGTAGAGTACAACCAATTTCAAACTCTAAATTGTGCATGACCCTTGATCTCTAAGAAAAAAGATTGACTAATGGCCTCCAAGCATCTTGATTTACAGCAATATTATAGCCTCTTCAAGTCATAACATATAATGTGTATATTAATATTTCTATCTGTAATCTAAAGTTTTGGTGGACAAGATGAATTTGTGTTTGAAAATGAAGAGGAAAGCAACATAGGCGACATCTTTTGTGAAGAATGGAAGACTATTATTAGAGGAGCTAATTACCTTTTGCAATGGGAAAGCAATTCTATTTGTGTCTTCTCTGCTGAGGAGCTCATAAGAGCAACAAACAACTATGACCATCGTCAATGTATTTTTCAGGGTAGAGATTTTAAGTTATTCAAGGGTTCTCTAGAAGACCGCTTACTTTCTGCTAGAAAGTACTACACTGAAGAAAAAGGATTTTCTGTTATGGAGGAAGTTACACTAGGCATTATTAAAGACATTGTGGTGGGATTGCAAATGAGTGTCCACCAAAATGTTCTAAAACTCTTAAGATGCTGCTTAGAGACTAAATATCTAACTCCAATGTATGAATTTGTCAGGGATAAAATTCTCTCCAATTATATCAACCCAACTAGGTCAATCCACTTTGAGCCCTGAACGTGGAAATGCAGGGCATATTTAATGCCGTTGCATATCTTCATACTTCATTTTCCAAGTCTGTTATCCATAGAGATATTAGGTCAGCCATCATTATATTATAACAATGTTGCCAAACTGATTGATCTCTCACTCTTATCTATTCCTAAAGGTGAACTGCATGTATTTGATGCCGTACGTGAGAGAAGGGGTGTGGTGCACCTGAATATGTTGCTACAGGCTATATAACTGAGAAGGTTGATGTGTATATTTATGTTATGCTCCTACTTGGGCTCTTGGCTGGATGGATGTTGAATACTCCACAGTACAGGTATAGTCCCTCCTTTCTACCAATGTTGGTGGGCCCATGCGATAAACAAAATTGGTTGATTGAAATCATAGATCCTATGTTACTAAAAGAAGAACTTAATCAGGAACATTTTCTTGCTTTTGCACAGACTGCCTTGAGTTGCATCTCTGATACAGCAGAAGACAGGCCGACAATTATTGATGCAGGGAAACAACTCGGTGAATTTGGAGTCTGTCTCACCTCCTTAGTTTATCTTAGCTCTATCCTGGCTGATTAACATTCAAGGTATTCTATGCTCTATATAGCATTTGAATGCACAAACTTGTCACCAAGACTGGAGTCACTGAATAAAATGGCAATCATGTTTACGATAAAACCATGGTTTGATTTCCATTGGGTAGCTAGAGTGGACTGTAATAAGACCTCTTATTTTTATTTTTGGATGGATTGGGTTGAATAAGCTTTCTATCTGTTAGAAATACAGAATAATTGTATTGTATTTCATGAATAAAAGAATATACATCACTGTCTTTATATAGGAGGCATATGTGTGCGGTACAAGTAGAGTGTAGTACAAGTATAAGTACAAGTACAAGTGTGCTATACAAGTAACCTAGCTAGGCCTAAAGCCCATAACATAATATACGTTAACAGCCCCCCCTCAAACTCAAGGTGGATGTGAGACCAACTTGAGGTTGTCAATCAAATCACGAGTGCGTCCCTTAGGAAGTGACTTAGTGAAGATATCTGCAAGTTGATCTTTGGAGGAGACGGAGAAAAGCTTAAGAGCACCATGGACAAGATGATAATGGATAAAATGACAATCAATCTCGATTTGTTTAGTCCGTTCATGAAAGATATCATTATGAGTAATATGAATGAAACTCTGATTGTCACAATAAAGGGGAGTAGCAGAGGAGGTGGACACACCCAAATCCTAAAGGAGCCATCGTAGCCAAAGAAGCTCAGATGTGGTATCAGCAAGAGCACGATATTCTGCTTCAGTACTGAAGCGGGACACAAAAGTTTGTTTCTTACTTCGCCAAGAAATCAAAGAAGAACTAAGGAGAAAACAATAACCTGTAGTGGACCTGCGATCAGTAGGATCTCCTGCCCAATCAGCATTAGAGAATGCACGGAGTACAAGAGGAGACTGAACTGAGTAGAAAAGGCCATGAAAGAGGGTGCCCTTCAGGTATCGAAGAATGCGCAGATTAGCAGCATAGTGAGTTGATCGTGGAGCAGACAGATACTGGCTCACCTGATGAACAGCATAGGAGATTTCTGGACGAGTAACTGTGAGATAAACTAGGCTGCCAACTAATCGTCTGTAAAGAGAAGGATTAGACAATGGTTTCCCCCCCCCCCCCCGAGGGTGTCAGATGCACATTAAGTTTAACTGGAGTGTCAACAGTCTTGCTGTCAGTGAGTCCAGCTCGAGACAATAGGTCAGAAGTATACTTGGCTTGAGTAATATAAAGACCATCTGTGGAATGAGTAATTTCAAGACCCAAGAAATAGCTGAGATGTCCAAGATCTTTCATCTCAAATTGCTGACTGAGAAAATCCTTGAATTCTTGAATGCCACTGAGGTCATCACCAGTTATGATCATATCATCCACATATAGAAGAAGCAAAATAGTGCATTTATCAGTACGACGAAGAAATAAGGCAGAATCATACGGACTGGCAGTGTAACCTAAGTGAAAAATAGTGGAGCTGAACTTGGCAAACTAAGCTCGTGGGGCTTGTTTAAGACCATAAAGTGCACGTCGAAGATGACAAACCTTGTTTGATTCAACAGAGAGACTAGGAGGAGGTTGCATATAGACTTCTTCACTTAGCTCCCTATTAAGGAAAACATTTTTAACATCCATCTGAAAAAGATCCCATTTACTAGCAGCAGCAACAGCTAAGAGGGCACGAACAGATGAGATACGAGCAACTGGAGCAAAATTCTCTTCATAATCAATCCCATACTCCTGTGTAAAATCTTTGGCAACAAGACGAGCCTTGTAGCGCTTAACGGACCCATTAGAGCGAGTCTTGATCTTATAGATCCACTTATAACCAACCACAGACTGTCCAGGAGGGAGAGTAACCAGATCCCAAGTATGGTTTTTGGTTAATGCATCAAGTTCCTCTTTCATTGTAATCTGCCATAAAGGGTCAGTAGAGGCCTCACGATAGGTTTAAGGCTCGTGAAGTGTAGCAAGGGCAGTGTAACAATGATAATCAAGTAAATGTGTAGGAATGGATCTTACTCTGGTTGAATGGCGAGGTGGAATGTCTTCTGGAGGATCTTCAGGCAGAGCAGGAGCAGGGGACCTAGGCTCAAGGTGGGGTAGCTCGTCACCAACTTGTTCATCTTCAACCTGTCTAGGAGAAGCATCAAAAATATCTGGAGAAAAGTCTAAAGGAGGATCAAAAGTATTTGTAGAAGGAACAAGAGACTCATCTGGAAAGATTTCTAAAACAGAGGAGTTAGTCAAGGAAGAACGAAAGTGAGAGAATTCAACAAACAATCGGTGTTCCCAAAAGACAACATTATGAGAAATACGAAGACGATGATAGACAGGATCATAACACCTATACCCCTTTTGAGTTTCACCATAACCAAGGAAACAACAAAGTCTAGATCGAGGCTCAAGTTTATTGTGCTCATGAGGTTGAAGAAGAACGAAACAAGCAGATCCAAAGGAGCGAAGGTGATGATAATCAAGTGGTGACCCAAAGAGACGCTCATACGAAGTCTGATTATGGATGACAGCACTTGGAATGTGATTAATCGCATAAATAACATGAAGAGCAGCTTCACCCCAAAATGGGGCAGGAACTTTGGCAGAAAGAAGAAGAGCACGTACAGTGTCAAGAATATGACGAAGTTTTCTTTTGGCTCGACCATTTTGCTGAGAGGTACCTGGGCAAGTAAGATGATGTATAGTGCCATAGGAATGTAACAGAGCTTGAAACACATACTGAGTATATTCAAGAGTATTATCAGATTGAAAAGTTTTGATATGTTTGGAAAATTGTGTTTCAACCATTTTTGCAAAGTTGCTGTATATTGGTAAAATTTCATAACGAGATTTCACAGGAAAAATCCAACTATAACGAGAATAATCATCAATAAAAATAACAAAATATTGAGATCCACCAATACTAGCAACAGGAGAAGGTCCTCAAACATCATAATGAATTAACTCAAAAGTACTATTAGAAATGGATTCACTGTTATTAAAAGGTAAAGCTGGCTGTTTTCCTAACTGACATTAAATACAATCAAAATTGTCTTTGGACATAGAACCCAACAGACCCTTAGATGCTAACTGTTGTACCCGAGAAGATGGTGCATGACCAAGACGAGAATGCCAAAGTGCGAGAGAAGGTAAGGAAGAAACTGCAGCAACTACAGCAGCAACAGAAACAGGAACAACAGGTGGAAGATGAAGATTATCCACAGGAAACATACGTTCAACTCTAGAACCGGTTTCAAGCTCCTGCCCTGTCCTCAAATCCTGTACAATACACCCAGAATAGTAAAAAAATAAGGCGATAACCTAGTTCAGCTAATTGTCCCACAGAGCATAAATTATAGGATAGGTCAGGTACATGGAAGACTCCAAGAGCAGAAAGATTAAAGGTTGAAACAAAATCTAGACTATTCCCATGCATAGTGAAACCATCAGCTATATGAATATTTAGAGGATGTGGTGTAGAGTCAAGTTTGGAGAATAAGGATGAGTGAGGTGTCATGTGATTGCAGCAGGCAGAATCAAAAAGCCAAGTTTGAGACTTACTGGGTAGAACAGATAGGGCAGTGGAAAGAGATGCATTACCAGCCATACAAACAGCCTGAACTATGATCTCCTGTAGTTTAGTGGGGGAGAGGTTGATAGTGGATCCAGAAGACTGGGACTCAGCTGAGGTGGAAGCCATTGGTAGAGTATGCTCAGTATTAGCAACAGCAGCAGTAGATTTGTTGCGACGGTAACAAGTCTCAATGGTGTGGCCAGGACGCTTGCAATAGTTACAGAACTTTTTGTGGGTCTGCTTGCGACGATTGCTAGAGTTAGAAGAATCACCGGATTACTGAGGTTGCTCTATGAGTGAAGTAGATGGAGTAATAGCCAAAACATTGAGCTTATTCTGGGCTTAAAGGGCTGCAAGACGAGCTTCTTCTCTAACCAACTCGTTCATAGCAGTATCAAGAGAGGGAGCAAGACTGCGATTTAGTAGCTGACCACGAATGGGCTCAAAGTCCTTGTGAAGTGAAATCAAGAATTCATAGAGGCGAAATTCATCTCTAATGAAAGCATATTGCTGAGCATCCTTTGAGCATGCCCAAGTTGGATCAGAAAGGTCAATTTGGTCCCAAATGAAGCGAAGCTGATCATAATAGTCATTGATGGATTGCCCTAGTTCTTGCCTGAGTTGATACAATTCAACCACTAACTAATATTTCATGGATCCATGAGTAGTGGAGTACCTTTTGGCCAACATATCCTATGCATATTTTGCATCATCAAAGCTGCCCAACAAATTGGAAATAGAGGGAATGGAAGTGTTTTAAATCCATGTGAGGATCATGTAGTTATGACTATCCCATTCAATCATGCGACCAAGAAAGGCAACATCTTCTTCACTTGCTCCCTTGATAGGAATAGTCATTGCACCAGTACAATAATGTCAGAGCATGCGACCCTTAAGAAAACTGAGCATAGTTTGAGACCAAGATAAGTAATTTTTATTCCCCTCCAATACAGTATTGATGAGGCGAGAAAGAAAAACATCCTTTTTATCCATTTAGAGACACAATATGCAAAAACAGACTGCAAAAATGAAATCTACGCGAAAAACTGGGTAAGGAGAACCTAGATAGCAAAAATTAACCCTGGAGAAAAGTCAACGATCAAAGTCAACGGTCAATGGTAGGTCAACGGTCAGGCAAATGACGTCACAGGATGACGTGGCGATGACGTCAGCAGATCAGTGGATGCTGACATAGCTAGGGCTGACGTGGCACAGGTGATGACGTCAGCGAATAAGTTCGGCGCGTGGCGGCGTGTGACTAAGATAGGACGTGCGTGGTTGTGACGCCGAGAATTCTGGTGGCGCGTGGAGGCACGTGGAAGGTCCAATAAAGACGAAATTTCACAAAAAGGCAAATCGGAGAGACTACTTTCCAATGATGCTATCTGTGGTCTAATCGGAGAAGCGAAAGCAGTGGTGGCGGCAAGGCAGTGGTCTTTAATGTACTGGAGTCGCGGTGAAGGCAGTGGTGCTGCTCACAAAAACGGCTGCAGAGGACACCCAAGAAGACAAGATTGCTTAAGAGCGGCACACCAAAGGATCAGAGCAGTGGCTTTGATACCATGTTAGAAATACAGAATAATTGTATTGTATTTCATGAATAAAAGAATATACATCACTGCCTTTATATAGGAGGCATATGTGTGTGGTACAAGTAGAGTGTAGTACAAGTACAAGTGTGCTATACAAGTAACCTAGCTGGGCCTAAAACTCATAATATAATATACGTTAACACTATCATTGCATGTAGTATTTTCTGGTCAATAGGAAAGTATCTCTTATGACAGGTATCAAATCAGCCATGTACGGGTAGTCTCCATTGCATTACCAATCTTTTTTCTTTTTTCTCTTTTTCCTTTTTCTTTTTTTTAATACTCCATTGCATTAGTCACTTTTGCTTACTGATGTCACTAAAATTTCTTCATAAAGGTGACCGGTCAATGTTATAAGACTTTTAAGTCTTAACGACTCAAACGTAAATTATGAATGTGACATAAATCGATATAGATCAATATAATTTACACCAATGATTACATTATTATATACTATAGTTATATTGCAATGATTTCATTTGAACACCAATAGTAATTGACCAAGTAACTCTTTAAAATTCATATTGAGTTTTAAAAAATAAAATAATTCAAGCAGCTTTAGTAATCTACTTGCTGGCAAATAGCCTAATTTATATTTATCCACTTTGTTGATTTCATACTGGAAATAACATGCTTATATCTAAAAAAAAGTGATATCGATACAAAAAACTCCCACTTTTGTAAAATCTATGAGAGGTCATGATAGACAGTCTTACTCCCAATCTTTTTTTAAGAAGCTAATTCCTAAACTTAAAACTGGGGAAATCTAGGTAACTAATTTAATTTTCCCAACTATCTAGTTAGTAGTTAAGGTTTGAAAACTATATTTTTTACTAGCATCTCGAGTCTAAAAGACTCGATTTAGGGTCTATAAATCGAGTTTTTGGGACTCGATTTTTATGGATTGATCACATCCGATGTGGATTTTTTCCACGTGACACCTACCTGGAAATCGAGTCTCTAAGACTCGATTTCTAACCCAAAAAATTTTAAAAAAATTTTAAGTCTCATGGACAAGCCGAAATACCCAAAAACATATAGATACAGAGCAAACGCATGGATACAGAGCAAACGCAGATCAGAAGGAGATAAAGAGCTTAGAGGCAAAGAAAGACTCAGATCAGATGGAGATAAAGAGCTCAGAGGCAGAGAGAGACTCAAATCAGAGGGAGAGAAAGAGCTGGGTCGCGGCCTGGGCTCGCGCTGCCTGGGTCGCATGCGGCCTAGGCTCGCGGGGCCTGGGTCGCGCACGGCCTGGGCTTGCATTGCCTGGGTCGCGCGGCCTGGGTCTGCCTGGGTCACGCACGGTGGTCTGAAGCCGATCTAAAGCCACCCACTCCGATCTCGATCTCTCTTTCTGTTTCTGGTTTTTTTTTTTCTCTGCTTTCTTTTCTAATGTTTTGGTGTTCCTCTCTGATTTGTTTTTATTTAGAAGGGTTGGAAATCGAGTCTTAGAGACTTGATTTCCATGTAGCCACGTGGAAAAATATGTCACATAGGAGGTAATTAGAGCATAGAAATCGAGTCTTTAATACTCGATTTGTAGGCCAAAGTCGAGTCTAAAAGACTCGAGATGCTAGTAAATAATATAGTTTTGTAACTAGAACTACTAACTAAATGGTTCGGAAATTATGGCTAATTACCCATTTCGTCCTCAAAACTGCTACTTTTTGTTTTTGATGGAGGATACTTGTCATCACATCAAGATCCAACCTCAGAAAGCCTTGGTAGTTGTCTAGTAGTTTTAAAGGCCTCATGACATCCATGAAATATTGAGTTCGAATCTCTACCCTTGATTTTTTGGGCCCCCTAAGGGATTCCTCCAATTAAGCCAATCTATTCTAATTTAAACTAGGATAAGATCTCTTCTTATTTAAATACTACAATTTTTATAGATCACACAAATTCAAATAAATGCCATGTGTCTCACATCTAATTAAAAATTGGAATTTTAATGGGAGTGAATCTTAGTCCAAATTTTTTTTTTTTTAATTTAAAATTTTATTATCTTTAATTGAAATACAAACCTTTTTTTTTTTTTTTTTTTGAGAATGAATTGAAATACAAAGTTCAATGAAAAACTTATCGATAATATCATAGTCCAAAAAATTAGTTTTACATTTTCAAGTTTTTAATAGATTTTTATAATGAATTCAATTTTATCACAAAAACAAAGTTTATGTTGTATGAAATAAATAAACTAAGTATATAAATAGTTAAATAAGCTTCTTCTTCTTTTTCTTTTTTGCCAAAATGGAATAATACATGAGCAATTCGACTCAACTAATTAATATCCTTGTCAAAAGCCTTGTAACTCAACCGATTGGCATCTCCTAACTAGTGTTTCCAATTAAGACATCCAATGTTCAAATTTCCTTACTCCAAGGCCCCAATCAGACCCAAATATCATACTATCAAAAAAATAAAATATTGGTAACCTTACCAAGAGTTTTTCATGAGTTGGAAAAAATAGAAGCTAATTCTAAGATAATGCCTGAACATTCAATTTTTTTTCTTTAAGGAAAAAAAAGGCAAAACTACACTATTGATCCCTGAAATTTACCCTATGTGTGCAATTAGTCATTTAAATTTCAAGTGAGTGTTTTTGGTTTCTTAGGTCTAAAAAATGAGTGATGTTAGTCCTTTTATTAATTGTCACTAGTTTTATTGCTTACGTGACTAACAGAATAGTAACATGACATCTTGTTAACTAATGTGACTCTTTTTAGTATAATTCCCCACGATGAATTTAACATAGTTTCCACATCATTAACTCATTAATTATTATCTAATAGAAAATAAAATAAAATCCCTTGTTGTTTCCATCCTTAATCCCTCTCTCGTCTTCGGTCTTTGCTCAATCTACAGTGATCACCTCTCAATATACTGTCGCTATCAATGAAAACAATCTAGGTGAGATCCACTGCGAAAAATCAAGCCCAAGTGATCCATCTACCTAAAACTGCCAATGTTGAAGCCAACCGTGGTTGGTTGTGAAAAATTCAAGTTTCACTATTGGCACATAAGCAAGTTTCTAAAACTGACAATCCCAACAATATATGATGTATTAGATTCA
Source organism: Quercus lobata (assembly GCF_001633185.2). Classification (NCBI taxonomy): domain Eukaryota; kingdom Viridiplantae; phylum Streptophyta; class Magnoliopsida; order Fagales; family Fagaceae; genus Quercus; species Quercus lobata. The sequence continues at coordinate 7,558,517 of NC_044906.1, read as the reverse complement.
GTCCAGCCTAAGCCCCAAAGAAGAAGATGGTGAGATTCAATAATTAGTTAAACATTTATACCTGAAGCACAATTGATATATCAGAACAAAACACACACAGATTGTGAACATGTTAAACAATCCCCAGGCATTAAGTGTGGTGATATTTGTTTATGGGCCTCGTTTACGCAAGTTGGCCTTAAAGATAGTCCCCAGGCTTGTAGAGTTATAAACTTTGGCTTAACATATTTTGGTTTATAAAAAAAAGAACCTCAATAAATTTTAGTTAGAAAACCGTAACACTTTTTTTTTTTTGGGATAAAAAATTAAGTTAATTTGGTACCCACAACGAAACAGCCACACATACGGGATGCATTTGTGAATTGCTTAAAATAGTTTTGCTATTTACTTTTTGTCTCACTTTTTTTTTTCAGATAATCTATTTTTTTTTTTAAAATAAACTAAGTTTTTAACTTTTTATAACACATTTATGATTTAACATAAAAGTTACTGAAAATCATATCATTTGATAAAATCTATGCAAATAAGCAAAAATCAAACACACACTTGAGGCAATTGTAAGACCTATTAACCGTTTGAAGTCTTTGCTAATTCGGACTTTGTTTGATTGGTCTCAAGCTTAGGGATTTACACAATGTACTTCCATTTTTTTTTTTTAAATCTAGAACTCTGTTAAAATTTCTATTTGAGTTACTTGTAATTGGTTTAGGTACTTTTGTGTTCCCTACCATGAACATGGATGCTAGTTTCTTTCTTAATAAAATATTTGTTACTTATAATAAATAAATAAAAATTGGAATAGGTGTGTTGTACTATTGATGTTGACTTTTTAAAAATATCTTTTACCTTTTTGTATGTAATCCCTTTGTGTTTTATTTTACCTTTTTTAAAAAAATATGTAATTAGCTAATTTTTGTCTCAAAAATATAAAATTGTCTTCTAAACATTTTTTTTAGTATTTTAAAAAAATTTCTTAAAAGTGGGAGCTAAATAGGTATATGTATATTCCAAAAAAAAAAAAAAACTCTAAATTAAATTCAATTTTTTGAAAACTATTTTCACCCAGTTTTGAAAACAAAAACAAAAATCCACCTACCAAACAAGTCCTTACTTATCCTTTTTGTTTATTGAAATTAACATTTTTCACATCTCTGAAATACATTAATTAAACTTATTAAAATAAAAGGTCTACAAAAGATTAATCTAATCCATTTGAATAATGTGGCAAGGGTTTCAAAGTAGATTTCAAATTCACCCTAATTTTGTGTCAAATATCTCCAATTTGAAACTATTTTGAACTCATAGTACAACAAGTATCTCATTAATTTAAATCTACTCCATATCCATTTGAAACTAATCTAAAGTCTTTTACAATTCCAAAACTTATTATCATTAATACTAATACAAAATTCAATGAAAAACTCACTAATAATATCCTATTGCAAAAACAAGTTGTATTATTTCAATAGGTTTTCTTTTAAAAGTAATGTAATTTTGTTTTTAAAGATAAACAATGGTAATTTGTATTGATTATAAAGAAGTATACAAAAGCCAAGGAAAAGCACCTTGGACCAGGGGAGCACAAGCAGATAGCTGCAGCGGTCCCAGGATGAAAGACATACAAGAAAAGAGTACTAGATCAAACTAAACTTTGTGCTGCCATAAGCCTTTGGGTACTCCTCAAACAAACCACTGGCTGTTTCAACAACAATAGTTACCGACCCAGTGAATCTCTAAAATTCAAATTGAGGTTTATATATATATATATATATATATATATATATCAAGCAACTTTCATGATCTTCATCTACCTACTAACAAATAGTCAAATTCATACTTATCCAGTTTGTTGATTTTATATTGAAATTAACAAGCTCATATCTAAACTAAATAATTAAAACCTCAAAAGGTTGATATAATGGTTCTAAACACATCACGAAATCCATGAGTTGTTAAGTTCAAAACCTCTAACAAAATTTGATCTTCTAAGGGATTTCTCCAATTCAGCTAATTTATTCTAATTTAGATTGGGATAAGAGTAAGATCCCCTTTTATTTAAATACATAAGTTTCTTTAATTTTAATCAATCACACAAATTCAAATGAACAAGTATATCACATTTGATTTGACTAAAAATTGTAGGAAATTGAATGATTTAATAGGAGGAATCTTATCCTAGCATTATTTTTTTTAAGAGAATTTCTAAACTTATTATCATTAATTTAAATATAAAATCAAAAAAAATTATTAATAATACCATATTTCATTGTACATTTTCAATATATTTTATAGTGATTCAATTTCAATCATTTCTTTAAAAAGCAATATAAATTTTATCAAAATCAATTGTATCACAATAACAAAATTTAAATTATAAAGTAAAAACTAAGAATATTAATGGAGTAGCTCAATACTTACTTCTACCTTCTTTTTCTTATCAAAACGGAATAATATGTGATGAGTAATTTGCATATCCAATTAACAGATATCCTTACTAGGAGTTTTTCATGATTTGGCAAAAATTAAAGCAAATTCTAAGATAATGCCTAAACATTCAATATTTTTATTAAAAAAAATATAAATTTAAACATATCAAGAAAATATTTATTTGCTATTAATTAATAATTAGTATGTGAATGAATTTCATATACTAAATAGAATACAAAGTTTTTCAACTAATAAAATTAGGTTTTATTTTCATAAGCAAAAATCAAACACACACTTAAGGCTATTGTGAGACCTATTAACCATTTGAAGTCTTTGCTAATTCAGACTTTGTTTGATTGGTCTCAGGCTTAGGAATTTACACATTGTACTTCCATTTAAAAAAAAAAAAAAAAAAAAAAAAAAAAAAAAAAACTCTAGAACTCTATCAAAATTTCTATTTGAGTTACTTGTAATTGTTCTAGGTACTTTTGTGTTCTCTACCATGAACATAGATACTATAGTTTCTTTCTTAATAAAATATTTGTTACTTATAATAAATAAAAATTGCAATAGGTGTGTTGTACTATTGATGTTGACTTTTTAAAAATATCTTTTACCTTTTTGTATGTAATCCCTTTTTTGTATGTAATCCCTTTGTGTTTTATTTTACCTTTTTTTTTAAATATGTAATTAGCTAATTTTTGTCTCAAAAATATAAAATGGCCTCCTAAACATTTTTTTTAGTATTTTAAAAAATTTTCTTAAAAGTGGGAGCTAAACAGGTATATGTATATTCCAAAAAAAGGAAAAAAAAAAAAACTCTAAATTAAATTCAATTTTTTGAAAACTATTTTCACCTAGTTTTGAAAACAAAAACAAAAATCCACCTACCAAACAAGTCCTTACTTATCCTTTTTGTTTATTGAAATTAACATTTTCCCGTCTCTGAAATACATTAATTAAACTTATTAAAGTAAAAGGTCTATAAAAGATTAATCTAATCCGTTTGAACAATGTGCCAAGGGTTTTGTGGGGGCTAAAGAACTTATGACCCGGCCCATTTTCTACTAAGGCCCAAGGCCCGTGCCGGGGAGGGAAGTTGCCGAGGATGAATAGGGAAAGGCCGAATAGCCTAGGGGCACAGCCGAGGATGACCATGTCCTCGGCATCCCAAGACTTCAAAGGGAAGAGCGACATCTCGTCAAAGGCTGCCCCCAAAACGCACCCAAAAGAATAGGCGAGTAGAATGGGACCCACATGGGAGTATAGAGTGGGGGTGGTTCAAGGTAAATACGTCACCTCCGCATTAAATGCACCCACAAACGTCCCAGCCATATTAATGAGAGAAGACGCCTGAACAATGTGGTTTCGGTTGGAGCAACTAACAAAAAGTAGAGGGAGGCGGCTGATGGAACAGGTATTTGAATAGGAACCTGCCTGATAAACAGGTGGAGGGTCAGGATCAACCGAAAAAGGATATATAATGTAAAGACTTATGCGCCAAAAGGAAGGGCTCCCAGAAGAGGGAAGTCCCAAGAAAGGGAGAAGAAGAAGGATATGAAGTTCCTTGAACACGGTCTTAAGACCAGAGCCATTCATGATGCGCTGGAATAGATTATTGTTCAGCACGTCAGATCTATACTTGGGCAAATCGCTATGAACACCATGACTGACCATCGTCCGGTGACCACAACCTAGCCTTTCAAACCCACGCTCTATGAATGATATTGTTTGGACCCTTTACGTGCGAGCCCACTATCAATTTGGGGTCGTTACGAATTTGAGTCCCTACAATTGGCGCCGTCTGTGGGAAAGGCTTGTGTGTTGGCCCATGCGGTGGAACGAGAAGTCCTCCCATCATTTCCAGCAGACCGTTGTTGTGTCTTAACATAAAGTTCCACTAGGGGCTGTGCGTCAAAACGTTAGCAATGCAAACGGTTCTAAGGGCTTTTAACGTTGGATCAATGTCCTACACCTTGACCAAGGGGCTAATCCCCCAAGGGGCTAACCCCTTCCATACTTAAAAAATCTAAGTTTTAGACAGAACCAAGGTATTGCATGGTCCTCGAACTTAAACCTATGGGGAAACCAACTACTTAAAAAATCAAAATTTTGGACAGAACCAAGGTATTGCATGGTCCTCGGACTCAAACCTATAGGGAAACCAACTACTTAAAAAAGCTAAGTTTTGGACAGAACCAAGGTATTGCATAATCCTCAAACTCAAAGCTATGGGGAAACTAACTACTTAAAAAAGCTAAGTTTTAGACAGAACGAAGGTATTGCATGATTCTCGGACTCAAACTTATGGGGAAACCAACTACTTAAAAAAGCTAAGTTTTGGATAGAATCAAGGTATTGCATGGTCCTCGAACTCAAACCTATGGGGAAACCAACTACTTAAAGGAAATCTGGATACCAAGTTGGTCCCAACAACACACGGGACATCTCCGATGATGCCTATATCTCCACTGAAGGAGATTCAGACACGAGTTCAATGCCCTATGGGTGCAGGTGAGCTAGCATTCCGAAACATGGTTCCAAATATATCGTATGCATAACTATTTATACTTATCAAGCTAACTAGTTCAAAAATCATAAGGTCCGTAACAATAGTAAGTAATGATGAAGGCAACTAACATAATCAAAAGGAAAGAGGAAGAAAAGAATTTCATATATGTGTTCAATAGGTTCAACTACAAGCAAACTATAAAGTTTTCAAAACAAAGTAGAAACTAGGTAACCATTAAACTAAAAACGGATGTGGAGGCTGGCCGGGGTTTCTACTTCTTCAATTCTGTGTTGGCCACATCTTGGGAAGGCAGAACAGGACTATCTTCGACGCCCTGGAGGACAGTCCCTTCTGGGGGAGGTTGAGCAGGATCGGTGTCGGTGCTCTCAGGGACCTCAACAAGGGGAATCGACTGTAGGGGCTGGGCAAGGATGGCTGGCTCTTTGGCATCAGGAATCTGAGCATTGACAGTCGGCTCGGCACCTTCCTTGGGCATCTCGGAATTCAGACCTCTAGGTGCTTTCGTCGCATCAAAAGGCTCTCCTTTATCGGTCAACTCGCCGGAGGGGACGATGATCTGAGCAGCCTCTAACTGGGCAGCATTGGCCTCTTGTGAGTCGCGCATAGCCTCGGAACTGAAAGGGGCAGTCTCGCAAATGGCTGAAGGGTAAAATATGCTCTCCGCCTTCCACAAGTTAGACGAAGCATCCACCCCAGCTCATTTTAAGGCCTTCCAAACCTGGGAGTAGTATAGTCTACATACTCTAGGAATTTAAGCTTTAAGGGAGGCCTGGGTGTCAGCCATACCTGCCTCGTAACCCGTCACCTCAGCCTTGTCCTTGGCAGCTTCGGCCTCATTTCTAGCAAACTCCGCCTCCTATTTGGCCATCACGGCTTCGTTCCGGGCGTACTCCGCCACACCTTTAGCATTCTCTGCCATAATCAGTTTTTGCTTCAAACCGCTGATCTGCTCCCTAGCTATTTGCAACTGATCATTGGCTTCGAGTAGACATTTTGTCTGTTCTTCGGCCTACTTTTGGGCACCATTTAAACCCGTCGAGGCACTATCCCTCTCTCGGATGGCTTCCTTAGCCTTTGCGAGGTCCTCCTCGGAGGCTTTGAGGGTCCGCGCAGCATCTATGCATTTGGCGCGTTCATTCTCGGCGGCCTTACTCTGCTTGTTAACTTCCTCCTCCATCCTATAGGTGGTCTGTAGAGCTTGTCAAGTGATATAAATACATCATGAGTGAAAGTCTGGGAGCAAGAATTAATAGAACTTTAGGTTTCCAGAGTCTTACCATGCCCAAGTACCTCTTGGCACTGAGGAAAACCTTTTGCATCCTCATGTTCTTCAATTCTTCCACATCGGCGGGAAGCAACATGGTTCTCTCTAATGTGTCGGCCACATAATTGCCCTCGCCATCTCCGAGGTCCCTCATGAACGCGGTTTCCAGCAATGGCTCCCCGTGAAGCATGGGGGCGGGAAGACAAGCACTCGATGGGGATTGGGCCTCGGTCCCTTTCCCCTTGCTTTGGGTGGATGGGGCCTTGGTTCCTTTCCCCTTGCTTTGGTGCCCAATCTTTAGCTGTTTCTGGGGTCGTGGGGCTTCATCCCTCTCTTGAGAAAATGAGGACTTTCCCCCCTTCCATAGGCTCCTTCCCTTTGGGACTCCTCTTTCTCTTTGAGTTAGAGGGCTCCAACCGAGGAGGCAGAGCTGGTTGAGGAGGGGCAGGAAGTTGGGGACGAGGGGATTGTGGCTGCGACTTGGTAGAAGAGGACCTAGTCTGTAGGGGTTGAGGCTGAGGCTGTGGTTTGCCCTGTGCATCCTTCCCCGGTTGACCCTCTAGGAGGTCGAGTAAGCTGGTCGGGGGCCTTCTCTTCAGACCCATCTTGGCTCGGGAAGATGTGCCCACTGATGACAATTCCACCTTGGACAAGGCCGGGTCACCTAGATCACTAGAAGGATCCTCGGATTGGTCGCTAGGTCAAACACCCCGAATCCCTCCTCGGACTGATCCAACTCGCCTTCGTCCTCCGCTGCTTGGTGAGATGAGGAGAGGTCCACCAGTGGGATGCCCTCTGGGACAGAAGATTCTGCGGAGATTAAAAATCCTGATTCGACCACGGTAATTTTTGGAAGCTGAGGATGGCTGGCGCTGATCACGTGCCTAGGGTCGGCAAATGACTTCTGAAAGGGAGCGTACCCTAAGATTTTGTGAGCGGCTCGGACTTGACCATCCTCATCATTTACGAAAACTGCCGCTTTAAGAACAATCTCCAAGTCCACCAGGTTAACTAGGTGAAAGTGTCGGTGAAAAGCGTTTGGATCTGCAAGAAAAACACATGCCCATGGTTAGTAACCAAACTACATCAAATTAAAATGGCGCAAAGGATCGGCACCCTTCCATTCTTTATACCTGGTTCTCCCTCCACTGTGGGGCATGGAACGCCGTCATGCCATTCACCGAATACGATAATGAAGTCTTTGTTTAACCCCTTGTTGGAATGAGGGAGGCATTGAATTAGTCAAACCTTCTCGTCTCTCGTCTTCATATAATAGGATTTTCCCTTCAAATTTTGGAGATTATAGCACCAATTCACGTCGTGGTGGGTCAATCTTAGCCCCATCTTTTCGTTTAAGGCATTCACACAACCCAGAATTCTAAATATATTGTTGATGCACTGGGTGGGGGCTAACCGGAAGTGCTTGAGGTAATCCTTCGTTACCGGCCCCATAGGGATTCACATACCCCCTTCTACGAAGGCAAGAACAGGAATTACCACCTTGCCAGTCCTCCTCAGAAGGTGCCACTTCCCCATCTTACAATGCTTTAGACTCACGTTGGGGGGAATCCTATAGTCGGCGATGAACTTTTCCATCGCCTCTTCAGTATTAACCAATTTCCTCAGTCTCAATTTAACCATCTCTACGAGTTACTAAACAAACTCAACCAATGACGGGAGAAGGAAGGGAACAAGCGAAAAATAAACCCAAAAAAGAAAAAGCACGAGTTAATGGAAGCAGGGAACTTATAGAAAAGAGGAAGGGCACCTTGGACAGGTTTTTTGTGCTGGAGATAGACTTGAGTTTGGACGAAAGTTCAGATGAACCCAGGGTATACACGTTAGAACTCTTAAGTGCAAAACTGAAGAGACAAATCGGTTCCAAAAATCATTTATGCCTCCCATTGAGAGTAACTGCACGAATTTTCCCGCCCATAAAGGTAAGGAAATCCCCACCATTAGATCTCCTTCACGCCGTTGAACGTGGGAAGTACAGAGCCGCTCGCATTTAATGAGGACACGTTTCACCTTCCAAAGGCTCCAGGAATGTGTCTCGGGCAGACGAAAAGTCTCGAGAACCGATAGGTGATAAGGATTGACAAGCATTGACAGACATCTGATGTCATCAAAAACCTCCTATCCGTCCGAGGAGCCGGATAGTAGGATTTTGAGGGTCTATTGTGGGGCCAAAGAACTTACGACCCAGCCCACGCTCTACTAAGGCCCAAGGCCCATGCCGGGGAGGGAAGTTGCCATGGACAAATAGGGAAAGGCTGAATAGCCTAAGGGCACAGCCGAGGATGACCCTGTCCTTGGCATCCCAAGACTTGAAAGGGAAGAGCGACATCTCGTCAAAGGCTGCCCCCAAAACGCACCCAGAAGAAGAGGCAAGTAGAATGTGACCCACATGGGGGTACAGAGTGGGGGTGGTTCAAGGTAAATACGTCACCTTCGCATTAAATGCGCCCACAAATGTCACAGTCATATTAATGAGAGAAGACTCCTAAACAGTGTGGCTTCGGTTGGAGCAACTAACAAAAAGTAAGGGGAGGCGGCTGATGGGATAGGTATTCAAATAGGAGCTTGCCTGATAAACAGGTAGAGCGTTAGGATCAACCGAAAAAGGGATATATAATGTAAAGACTTGTGTGCCAAAAGGGGGGGCTCCCAGAAGAGGGGAGTCCCAAGAAAGGGAGAAGAAGAAGGATATGAAGTTCCTTGAACACGGTCTTAAGACCAGAGCCATTCATGATGTGCCGGAATATATTATTGTTGAGCACGTTAGATCTATACTTGGGTAAATCGCTATGAACACCACGACTGACCATCGTTTGGTGACCACAGCCTAACCTTTCAAACTCACGCTCTACAAATGATATTGTTTGGGCCCTTTACGTGCGAGCCCACTATCAATTTGGGGTCGTTACGAATTTGAGTCATTACAGGTTTCAAAGTAGATTTCAAATTCACCCTAATTTTGTGTCAAATATCTCCAATTTGAAACTATTTTGAGCTCATAGTACAACAAGTATCTCATTAATTTAAATCCACTCCATATCCATTTGAAACTAATCTAAAGTCTTTTACAATTCCAAAACTTATTATCATTAATACTAATACAAAATTCAATGAAAAACTCACTAATAATATCCTATTGCAAAAAACAAGTTGTACTATTTCAATAGGTTTTCTTTTAAAAGTAATGTAAATTTTTTTTTTTTGAAAGATAAACGATGGTAATTTGTATTGATTATAAAGAAGTATACAAAAGCCAAGGTAAAACACCTTGGACAAGGGGAGCACAAGCAGAAACTTGCAGCGGTCCCAATATGAAAGACATAAAAGAAAAGAGTACTAGATCAGACTAAACTTTGTGCTGCCATAAGCCCTTGGTACTCCTCAAACAAACCACTGTCTGTTTCAACAACAATAGTTACCGACCCAGCGAATCTCTAAAATTCATATTGAGGTTTTTTTATATAAAAAAAAAAAGAAAAAAAAAGAAAAGAAAAATCAAGCAATTTTCATGATCTACTTACTAACAAATGGTCAAATTCATACTTATCCAGTTTGTTGATTTTATATTGAAATTAACAAGCTCATATCTAAACTAAATAATTAAAACCTCAAAAGGTTGGTATAATGGTTCTAAACACATCAAGAAATCCATGAGGTGTTAAGTTCAAAACCTCTAACCAAATCTGATCTTCTAAGGGATTTCTCCAATTAAGCTAATTTATTCTAATTTAGATTGGGATAAGAGTAAGATCCCCTCTTATTTAAATACTTAAGTTTCCTTTATTTTTAATCAATCACACAAATTCAAATGAACAAGTATATCACATTTGATTTGACTAAAAATTTTAGGAAATTGAATGATTTAATAGGAGGAATCTTATCCTAGCATTATTTTTTTAAAGAGAATTTCTAAACTTATTATCATTAATTTAAATATAAAATCAATAAAAAAAATATTAATAATACCATCTTTCATTGTACATTTTCAATATATTTTATAGTTATTCAATTTCAATCATTTCTTTAAAAAGCAATATAAATTTTATCGAAATCAATTGTATCACAATAACAAAATTTAAATTATAAAGTAAAAACTAAGTATATTAATGGATTAGCTCAATAACTTATTTCTACCTTCTTTTTCTTATCAAAACGGAATAATATGTGATGAGTAATTTGCATACCCAATTAACAGATATCCTTACTAGGAGTTTTTCATGATTTGGTAAAAATTAAAGCAAATTCTAAGATAATGCCTAAACATTCAATATTTTTATAACAAAAATGTAAATTTAAACATATCAAGGAAATATTTAATTGCTATTAATTAATAATTACTATGTGAATGAATTTCATATACTAAATAGAATACAAAATAATTGGATTTAAATATTAATTCTAAACAGTAAACACCACATCACAGCACAAAATGGAATCATTTATGAAATTAACTAAAATAAAAATAATTAAATTTTTTTTAAATTACTTTAATAAATAATAGTAAAAAAAATTCCTCATTATAAAGGAACAATGGCTTCTCCTTTTGAGAGTGATTTATCAACTAAATCAACAAATCTTGTGCACTTGCAAATTATCTTTAAAGTTTAGGGGTTGCAAATTCCTTTGATGTTGTCTTTGTTTAACTTCAATTATCTTGTGCATTTACAAATTATCTTCCATTAGCTTGTGATGAAAATTCCATTTGAGTTCTAAATTATCATATCTTTGTTTAATCTTTAAGGGAAGTAATCATTGCCAAAGTATTTGAGAAAAACTAAAATATAACTTTAGGCTGATTCACTAAACACCTTACGTGAGTATTTATTGGATTTGGAAATATTAAACTTTTTTTTTTGGTTAAAAAAAATAAATATTCAACTTTAATAGTTTATATCATGAAACCAACTCTTAGATTTAATGCATTGCTATAAAATTAGATTTTATTTTCATTGGCAACTAATACAAGACTGTTATAAGACCTATTATTTTTATTTTCTTATAGTTTCAGTTGAACTTTTTATCATTGCATGTAATATTTTATGGTTAAGGAGAAGACATCTCTTATTACCAGTGGCGGAGCCAGGATTTGACCTTAAGGGGGGCAAAATTTATAACTAATATACATGTGTTTTCATAAACAAATATATATTGTGTATGTAGCATACAACATATGCATCATATATACAAAATATTAATCAAACTTGACAATTAAATGCCAGTAATATGAATAGTAAGTGATCATTCAATATTGAAAGATCCCCTAAAATCATTGCATATCATTATATTTTGTATATTTTATTAGTTTTTTTTTAATATATAGCCAATAAAATAATCCCCTTATATATTTTATGGAATTTTTCATGTAATTGTTTCCAAATTTTATTGCTTAATACTTTTTAAAGGAAACTTTTTTTTTTTTTTTGGGATGGTATTTTCATCTCTTCAATTAAGACTTTTTCTTCTTTATTTAAGTTTATTTTTTATCATTTTTTTTTATAAATTTTGAACTTTAAAAAATATTAATAAAGTAAAAAAAGATATGAATATAAAATTTTGATACATAAAAAAGGAAAATTTTGGGCAGGGTCGAGGGGGCAAGTGCCCCCTCTCGACCCCCCCCCCCCCCCCGCGCCCCGACTCCGCCACTGCTTATTACAAATATACAAAATCAGCCATATGCTTTACAAATATATTATAATCTTTAAGCAATGCTAAGGTTCCTATAAATTTTTTTACATAACCTTTACTGTGTCTACATTTCTTAAATAAATAAAAAATAAAAAAGTCAACAATCATAAAATTGTAATTCAAACATTCATCTATCTTTTATGTTCTTCAAATCTACCAATAATATTCATTATCACATTAGTTTGTAAAGTTTATGTTATATATTTGTAATATTTCTTAATATTTTCTTTTTTGTCTTTTGTGATTTTTTTTTTTTTTTGGAGAATCAATTTTTGTGAAATAAATTTACTTAAAAGTTATTAAAAAAAAAAAAAATGTTTCAAGGGCGAATATTGAGCACTTCAATATAATACCCCTTTTTGCTTTGTTTTGCTTTTGTGTGAAAGCAATTGTAGAAACTTCATCAAACAGATCCCCACCCCCCTTTTCTTCAAATCCGGCTAATGTGCTATATCGCCTCTTCAATCCCTTCTTTCACCCATCTGAAATCTCCATGAATCACAGCTCTGTTCGCCTCCTTACTGCAAAACCATCGGTCTTTGGTTTGGTTTGCAGACTTGGCAGCGGCGTGGGTCGAAGTGGCGGACATTTGGGTTGACGGTTTGGGCCACCGGTGGTCGTAATTCGTGTTACTTAAAATTTTCAAATTAAATGAAGTGGGTTTATATATTTTTCTTATTATGAAGCATTTTCGAAAGCGATTCTATAGTTTTTTTTGACACATATAATACTTGAAACTTTATGCTGTTAGCTAATGTTAGGACAAGAATGCTATTTGCACACTTTGTATTAATATAGAGATTCTATATGCACACTTAGTTTAAGCCTATTAACGTTAAAAATTAAAATCTTAGCTAAGAAAAAGGAAAACATAAAAATTGGGAAAACAAAAGGCTGAGAGCTGTGACGCTGCAACTTATCAGATATTCTTCATTATTTTGTTTACCTGCCTGTATTTTGGTTTGAGATTGGTTTCTCCTACAAAGTAACTTCCCACTGTGTGATAGTTTTGTCATGGTTTCTTCATAATATTAGGCTGTAATCTGTCACCAGCATGTTTTTGCTAGCACATATATAACAGCTTCAGTGTTTGCTGTTTTATCCTTCTTCATTGTCTTTATCTTTTCTTTGCTCTTAAAAAAGATATCTGTATTGATCTAGTCGAATGTCAATTCACTTTCTTTTAGACACATAAGAACCAGACACTCGTTTCTCTCCAGATTTTGATCTTCTGGTCATTTGATGCATGACTTAGTGTTGTATTTACTAATAGAGAGGAAGTTTAATGCTCTCTCTCTTCTCTCTCAAATGTTCTGTAGGATCTTCTATCAAAATATGCTGACATGAGCCTTGAAGAGGGAAGTTCTGTGTTGCTGTCAAAACAATGGCCCATGCAACAGTGAAAGCTCTTCTTTTAGTAATTAGGAGGTGTTAGTGGAACAAGCAACATAAATACACTGTTTTTTGTAAGCAAATCAATGAAGTGTAATCTATGCTGGAAGTGATAGGATTAACATGCCATTTTGAAATCAAAATTCCATATGTGTGTGTGTGTATGTATGCGCCTTTCTTCTACGATTAAGCCATTTTGGCTGGGATTAAGTGTGTTGATTCATTAATTTACTGGTTATCCACCTAAAATTTTGAAAATTTTCCCACTTGCAAATAGTTTCTCTTTTGGTGGAAGATCAAGTTAACTTTAGCTGCAGTGGGGTTGACTGAACAGCTCTTAGCAGCTGCAATTATGTAGTAGTGTGGAACAAGCAAGCAAAAAGAAAGAAAACATAAATTTCTGTATGAATTTTGGACTTGGATAAAAAAATGATTAAATTAAAGAGGTTCTATTTCATTTCTGGATGACTTGTAATATAACTATGAATGCTTCAAAGGCAGGATTAAGATCATGCTATTTTAAGATTTCTGTTATTAGATCATATGATATTTTAAGAAGTCAGTTCTTATTATCTACCACATTTGACAGGACGGCCTTCACATTTCTATGTTACAAATGATTGGGCCTATTATCTACCAAATTGGGTGCATTCCTGTATTGAAAAAAATCAGGTAACTGAAGTTAATGGTACTAATGTTTGGTTCTATTATCTACATACTCTTTTTTACCCTCACTGTTTTCGATTATTATATATGCCTCCATGTCTATGAGCTTTCGTAGGTCCAAATTATCATTAACGACGAGTAGAGTTTCTACTTTTAATTCATTAGTTTCTGGATCCATGAGTTGTAACATAATTTTGAATGGTCTGCAGTGGGATACTTTTTTGCTGCATTTTAATTAAGTATTCTTTGTGGATCTTGGTTTATATTTCAATTTCAAACCTGTTTCTTCAAATTATCATATCTTTGTTTAATCTTTAAGGGAAGTATTTATTACAAAAGTATTTCGGAAAAACTAAAATGGCCTTTAGATTAGAGAATATGCAAGTTTGGCTGGAGGGTGCTCTAGATGAAATTGTTTAGCTGTCCTTAAAAGACCTTGCTTTTGATTCTTAATGAATTTGGGAGTTAGAATGGTCCTAGCCAAGGTAGGTAATGTGAAATGGCTGAACATGATGGATTTCTCATTCATTTTCTACGACTTAAATAGAAATTGTAATACACGATATTAGGGAATTAGATCCCACCAATTATGAGCAAAATACCTAAATTGAGCATCTATGATCCCACAATATATGATCTCTAGGCAAAGATTGATTAGTGACCTCCAAATATCTTAATCTAAAGCCAGATTGTAGCCTTTCATGCATTAACATATTAAATGTGTATATTGATATTCCTATATGTGATCTAAGGGCTTGATGGAGAGTATGAATTCATGTTTGAAAATGAAGAGGAAAGCCAGAGAGGAGACACCATTTATGAGGAATGGAAGAATGTTATTAGAGGGGCTAATTGCCTTTGGCAATGGAAAAGGCAATCCTATCCATATTTTCTCTGCCGAAGAGCTCAGAAGAGCAACAAACAATTATGACCAATGTTGACGTTTTCTGTTGGCTAGTGATTTTGACTTTTACAAGGGTTCTCTAGAAGACCATTTGATTTCAGTTAATAAGCATAGACATGAAGTTTGGGGATTAAATGACATTATTAAAGACATTGTGTTGGAATCACAAATGAGTGTCCACCAAAATGTTCTGAAACTCTTAGGATGTTGCTTAGAGACCAAAAACCCGATTATTGTGTATGAATTTGTAGGGGCCAGAAATCTCTACAATTGTATTTGTATCCCACCAACTAAGAGAGTCCACTCTGAGCCATTACCATGGAAATGCAGGTTAAAGATTGCAATGGGCATAGATAATGCAATTGCATATCTCCATACTTCATTTTCAAGGCCTACTATCCATAGAAATGTTAGACCGCACACCATTATATTGGACAATAACAATGTTGCCAAACCGAATGATTTTTCACTCTCTGTATGTATCCCTGAAGGTCAATGGCATGTAGAAATTGATATATGTGGAACAACAGGTTATGTGGCACCTGAATATTTTTTTAAAGTAAATGAGAAAACTGATTTGTATAGTTTTGGTATGCCACTACTTACACTTTTGACAGGATGGTTTATTTTAGATGGTGAATATGATACTGAGGCCTATTACCTAGTAGATTGGTTGCGTTCCTGTGTTGAACAAAATTAGGTAATCAAAGTTGTAGATAAGACAATGCTGGAGGAAAAGAATTGATCATAAACAGTTTCTGGCTTTTGTGGAGGTTGTCTTGAGTTGCATTTCTGATATAGCAGAAGATGGGCGAACCACGGTTGATGCGGGAAAACAACTCAGGCAAATTTATGAGTCTGTCTCACCTCCTTAGCTTAGCTTAGCTCTATGCAGATGAATTAACATTTAGGACATTCTATGCTATGCTCTATAGTGCATTTGAAAGTAAACACTTGTTAGAGTCGCACGGTAAAATTTCTGCAATGTTACAAATTACAACTTAATGCATTGGGATAAAACTAGGTTTGATTTTCATTAGGCAGCTAAACAGGACTGTAATAAGACTTCCAATTTTCATTTTCGGATAGCTTGTTGAACTTTTTATCAATGCATGTAACATTTTATGGCCAATGATAAAGTATTTGGTATAACAGATATACCAAATCAGCCATGTTCATGGCCAATTCTGGTAGTCTAATTCTTACCCATATTCATGGCTATTTCTGTAGGTTCTATCAATATATGCTGACATGAGCCTTGAACAGGGAAGTTCTGTGTCGCTGTTAAAATAATGGCCCATGCAACTGTGAAAGCCCATCTTTTAGTAATTAGGAGGTGTTGGTGGAACAAGCAACACAAATACACTGATTTTTTTAAGCAAATCAATGAAGTGTAATCTATGCAGGAAGTGATAGGATTAACATGCCATTTTGAAATCAAAAGTCCATATATGTGTATACGTATGCACCTTTCTTCTATGATTAAGCAATTTTGGTTGGGATTAAGTGTGTTGATTCATTAATTTTTTGGTAATCCACCTACAATTTTGACATTTTTCCCACTTGCAAATAGTTTTTTCTCTTTTGCCAATCAGGCAAAGACACAAATTTGCCTTCTTTGTCAACGTTGGAAGATTTTGCAAATTTGTTCATATATACGTGTTTTTTTTTTTTTTTTTTTTTTTTTTGGTTATTCATAAATGATAGAGTGCTTTGCTTGCTTGAAATTTGTCATAGCTTTGCTTGCTTAAAATTTGTCATATAGATGTTAAATGTGGTAAAAATTTCATTGCACTTGAAATTGACACTGTATTTGTTTGAAACATATTACTTCTAAGTGCTTTAGTTTATGTTAGATTTACGCTTTGTTTGTTTCAATGTAAAATATTTTTAGGAAAATATTTTCTAATTTTACAGTGTTTGTTTTACAGTAAAATATTTGTTCAAAAGTAAAATATTTTCAGTCAATCAAATCAACCTAAGCAAATTTATATAAAATATTTTACACTTAAAATTTTGGTAAAACATTTTACATTTGCTCTCTCCCTCACACCCCGATACTTATTATTCCATCACTCCCACAATCACTTTCACGCTTAAACTCTCCCTCTCAGATTTGTCCCTCTCTCGCACCCATCACCGGCTCCAAGGTTTGAGGCACCATCAGCAAGCTCCACCCTCTGCCAGCGCTGCCCATCGCTGGCGAAACCCAGGTACTTTTCTGTCTTTTTAGATTAGATTTCTCCTTTTCTTTTCATTTTTCTTCATCTCTAACCTTTCTCTGGTTTTTCTTAGGTTCGATTTCTACTCCTTGCTGGAAAAACACCTCAAAGTTCAGGTTTTATTTTTGACGAATCATAATTTTTACACATGTTTGATTTCTTATCATTTTTCATATGGGTTTTTTTTGTTTTGATTTGGTTGTGTGAGATTTATTTATTTCTTTGATGATTTTGACATTGGTTGTTTGATATGAGTTAGGGTTTATGATTTTCAGATCTGGGTTTATTTTTTATGTGGCATTATGATATTTGTGTGATGAAATTACTGTATACTAGTTTATGATTTCCTTTTCTTTTCTTTTTCTCTGGATTGTTGTCCCTATTTTGTTTTGTTTTTTATTTTTTATTTTTAGTGTTCCTTTGTGATATATATATAACATTTTTTTTTTCGGAGCTAAAAACGATAGAAACTTTGATTGATATTATGGAATAATACCAATAAAAACTGAGTTAAGAGCAAACTCAGCTAGGGGGGACACCAGCCCAACAAAGCGATATCCCCAGGAAAAGAGAGAAGAAATTGAATAAGGCCAAAAGAACATGAGGCCAGAAAACAACTGTCCTCTAGCTATCAGATTAGACCTGTGCAGCCATCATGCTTTGGTAGTCTTCCAATAATCCACTGGCGCCCTGTATAATCACCCTTGGATGCACCTGAACCTGTTCAAAATTGAATTTGTTTCTTGCGTTCCAAATAGCCCAAGCTTAGTTAAAATTCAAAGAAGATAATAAGGAAACTAGGTTTTTGATTCATATTTAATTATTTATATCAACCTCTGAGTAATGCATTTGGGAAGCTTCTTGATTGTAATTTCTGGACACTACACAATATCCGGCTAATGTTGCCTTATATACAGAGCTAGAGACTTCAAATTGTGTGAACTAGCTGAATCGGAACATCATAGGCTTCCATTGGGTACAATACCAACAAATATTGCTATTCTTTAGAATTTTGACGAGCTACACATTGTGCTCAAGCTAATTACCTAAGCAGTCTTGAGATTGATGCTAAAATCGTCTTGTTGACTTCATAGACTAATGACATTAACATTATAGCTTTGATTATGTGTTCTTATTTTTTTTTTTTAAATGGAGATTTAATTTTTTTCCATGTTTGGACCCAAAAGGTATCAGACTCTGAAAAACCTGTAATATAAGTCAGACCAGAATACATGCGAATCAAGATTTGGGTCAGAAAAAAAAAGCTAGCTTTGCTGTACTCATTCTCTATCAAGCTTGGTTCTGGGTTTTGTCCAGAAATATTTTGCAGGTTCTGTTGTATCTTGGTTGAGAAATGTGAACCCCCACCTCTTGATTGGAAGAGTCGAGATGGGTTGTTGGTTCAGAATGGAAAATGTGAGAGGCTCAGGCCACTGGCTTGGGGCCTTTAGTATAAGCTGCTAAATGTGACAACAATAATTTTTAAGCTAATGTTCTGTTATGGAGATAGGTATTGTTTACAACAATCCTTAGTTTGTCATTAGCTTAGTAAGATTTATGGAAAATTTTCAGATTTCCCCCCTCCTCCCAAAAAAATCAGCTAGGGAAAAGCCTTAAATACCAGAAATTTGTGTCAACTACATGATTTTTCTTTCTGCTGTTTGGACCTGTCAAAACCTAGGCTGTTTCTTGTAACAGTCATACTATAATTCTTTGCTTGTGGCCCTACTGTTGCTCACTTATTCTTTTTATTCCATGTATGTCTTTGTGGTGGCATTGGGGCAGGAATGCATCAGCATATGAAAGAGCATGATATGCTCAATGCTTTTATACATCATTAATTGTTAGCATGTACGCCACATGAAACTGGTTTTAGTTTAGATGCCTACTGATTACTGCATTTTACCACCTTCATCTTACTGTTCATCTAAATTGTCAGTGTTGCTGGTATATGCGGCATAACATTATTTGCAGACAATAATATCAAAGCTGGCAATTTTGGTACTCCAATTTAATGTTTCATAGCAACACTAGTGATGTTTGATTCTGGCGTGCAGGAAGTTACTTCAATTCTTGTAGCAGATGGTGTGTCAAGTGAGAAGATATTAAAGAACTTCTGACAAACCATGTAGTTCATATTGTTGTATTATTTTTGAGCAACAGTTAGTGATTTATTTGTTCGAACTGCTGATTATCATTTCAGCTTGGTGTAGAAAATAAAACATATTTTGGGATTTTTGAGTGTCTTATTGTATGTGGGATGGTGGATGAACGTATACGTATTCTTGTGTTACACAGCAAAGCACTTGCCCAGCTTTCTGAAGACAATCTAATCCCATATTGCTACTTGCCTAGCTTTTTGAATAAGAAATTATCGTCAGTTTCGCTTCAGAAAGTAAAGGAATTTTTTTTATTGTAAAGTGAGAAAAAACTTTTATAGATTTTGGCAGAAAGTTTGTGCAAAATTAAGTAAAGAATATTATTTTTTTACTGGCTCTAATGATCCCTTATCCGTCTCTATGTATTTTTTGGAAGTTAATAAAAAAAATGATTTAATTTTTTAATTTTTAAAATTTTTTTCATTTTACGTTTTGCCAAACACTAAAAAATATTTTATATAGTATTTTCATGTACATTGCCAAACATTGTAAAATGAAAATATTTTCTTGCAAATATTTTACATAAAAACAAATAGGGTGTAAATGTATCTTCCATAAAATGTATATCACTTAAATAACTATTTTCTTGAATCTAAGTTTTTATCTATATCTATTATAGGTTAATTTCAAGCAATATGCCAAAATAATCGGTTGTCATTTACTATTTAATCTATAAGATTAATTGTTTATTATATCAGAATGACGGCCAAAAAAACCTATAGAACTCTTCATGGATTAGTTCATTTTAAATTCCTAAATACCTTATATTTGAAAACTAAAATAATAGGTCACCTTAGCAAGATGGCTGTAGAAAAGAAATTTATTCATTTGTGGGTTTAGCAAACTATTGTTACCCAAAAAAAAAAAAAAAAGTTTTGAGGAATTGGGTTTCAAAACTCTCGTGAAAATATTAACTAACATAAAGATTTGGGAAGTGGTAGATTGAGCAACTAACCAAAAAATAAAAAAATAAAAAAGATTAAGAGAATGATCAAACGGAAAAAAGGTATAACTCTTATTCAAGTAGAACTATAAAATTATAAATAAGAAATTAACTTGTTGATTTTCTATTGGTAAAATCGGAGTAACATTGAACCATGTTCCTGTAAGGTTTATGTGAAACTCTAAAAAATTTTACTCTTTCATTTTTGTATCTACAAACTAAAGTTCCTACTAAATTTTTTCCTGGAGGTTTTGTTGTATTAGCTTATTGTATGTTAAATGTAAAGAGAATGAATATTAGGAAAGAAAAAAACATTATGGAACTTCATTATCATTATATATACCTTACTTATTCTTTACTTTTTATTTGTGATTTAATCTAATAGGGTAAAAATCTATTTTGACTTTTTTTTTTTTTTTTTAAAAAAGGAAAAGTGTGGCTACTTGGTGGCTACAAATCTCACTAAAAAAAATTAACATGATTACATATTTTAAAAATCTAACCATTAAATTTCATGTTATTTATTTTTTTAACACATATTCAATTTGTGTCAATCGATTGTTATTTACTATTTTATTCTTTGAAATTATTTTTTAAGCATAATTTTAAATTACAAAAACTTGAAATTTAAATGTTTGATTAATGACATAACTATTAATCTTTAATCTTTTGGAAATTTGGCAAGTATAAAAGATATAAGAAAAAAAAAAACCGTTGGTGGATTTGTCAAAATTCACATCCAAAATATGTAAATGTATGCGCCTTTCTTCTACAATTAAGCAATTTTGGTTGGGACTAAGTGTGTTGATTCATTAATTTACCGGTAAGCCACGGCATTTTTTGCACTTGCAAATAGTTTTTCTCTTTTGGTGGAAGATCAAGTTAACTTTAGCTGTAATGGTGGTGACTGAATAGGTCTTATTGGCTAAAATTATGTAATAGTGGATAGTGTTAGTACGGACAAGCAAGCAAAAAGAAAGAAAATGTAAATGGCAGTAAGAATTCTGGACATGGATCAAAAAAAGATTAAATAAAAGAGAATATATAAGTCTAATTTGGCAAGCAAATCATAAATCCCTTACCTTATTTCTCTTGTTCCACATGAGTCATATAAGTCTAAAGTGGCAAGCAAGCATAAATGCTTTGCTTTGCTTTGCCTACTTCTCTTTTTTTGGCACAATGGCATAATAATCCTCTATATATATTAGAAGTTCTAAATGAGTTCTACAAATTTGGCTTTCACAAAACTAAAATTGAGGCTAACTTGGAACCTTTCTTAGGGTGTTTTGAAGCCAAAATATGTCTCTTATTCAAGTAAGTATTGATATTTGCTTTTGCAAATTTGTTCATAAGTGTGTGTGTGTGTGTTTTTTCTATTGTTATTTAGAATTGATAGAGTGCTTTGCTTGCTTAAAATTTGTCATATAGATGTCTAATGTGGTAAAATTTCATCGCACTTGAAATTGACACTATTTGTGTGAGACATATTATTGCTAAATGGTTTAGTTTATGTTACATTTAATATACGTTTGGTAAAATGTATATCACTTAAATAACTTATTTCTTGAATCTAAGTTTTTATTAATATCTATAATAGGTTAATTACATGTAATATTTGAAAATAATTAGTTGTCATTTACTATTAAGTGTATAAGATTAATTTATTATGTTAGAATACACACCCAAAAAAAAAAAAAAAAAACCTATATGTACGCTTCATAGATCAGTAAGTTTTAAATGCCTAATTACCTTTATATTTGAAAATAATAATAATAATAATAAATCACCTTAGCAAGATGGTTGTAGAAAAGAAATTTATTCCAGTGGGTTTAGGAAACTATTGTTATTAAAAAAAAAAAAAAAAAGTTTTGAGGAATATAATTTTTTTTAAAGTTACCCAAAGTCTAATTTGAATCCATTCCTTATCAAATATTCATTTTGTCTCATATTGATAATAAGATAGTTTACATTCCTTCCCGAATGTTAACAACTCATTTTTTTCCCCTCTATTTATCATATGTGGTGAAGAGAGTTTTTAAACTTAAATTTTCTTCATCAAGAACATCCGGTAGTGTCATTGGGTTTTAAAACTCTTGTCAAAATATTAAAAGACATAAAGATTAAGGGAGTGATAGATTGAGCAACCAAAATTTTTTTAAAAAAAAAGAAAAGAAAAAAGAAGAAGATTAAGAGAATGATCTAATGGAAAAAAGGCACAGCTTTTATTCAAGTAGAAACTACACAATTACAAATAAGAAATTACCTTGTTGCATTTCTAATGGTAAAATTAGAGTAACATTGAACCATTTTCGTGTAAGCTTTAAGTGAAATTCTAAACAATTTCACTCTTTCATTTTTGAATATCCAAATAAAATTTCTTGCTAAAATTTCTCCTGAAGGTTTTGTTGGATTAGCTTTATTGTTTTGAGTTATGTTAGTTGATCTGTATTAAGTAAAAACTTGCCTAAAAAATAAACTATATCAAATATAAAGGCAAACTTAACTTCACTTTTTACTTGATATATTGAACAAAGAAAACTTAAAAATGGGTTGGACATTTTCATGCATGATGACAGTTGACATAAAATGGGAAGAATAAAGTAAAAAATGACAATTGACATAATATTTATTTTTAACTTATTAGGTGCATGCATTGCTTTTAATTAAAAAAAATTATCATTTTATTTTATTTATTTGAAATTTTAAGAAATTAGTTAAAAGACTTCCTATATATGTGAATACAAGAGGTTTTGTGCAAAATAGATTCAGAGGGTGATTCAAAATAGTAAGTTAGGAACGGTTTGAAACAATTTAGAAAAGTAGCATCTCGAGTTTTTAAAACTCGAGATCCATCTTAGAACTCGAGTGCTAAAAACTCGCGTTCTGAGTGGGAAAATGACACATGGATCTCGAGTCTTTAAGACTCGAGTTTTATGCAAAAAATTTCACTTATAGTGGCGTTTTTAAGTCTTACAGTGACGTTTTAAAGCCCTATAGCGGCGTTTTCCTGCAAAAAAATTTCCTAAGTAGCAGGTTTAGGGTGCCCTATAGTGGCGTTTTTAATCCCTATAGTGACGTTTTAAAGCCATATAGCGGCGTTTTTTGCAATTTATGGAAATCGAGTCTTTAAAACTCGATTTTCAGCGGAATTTTTTTTCTCTAAAATCGAGACTTAAAAACTCGAGTTCCATCTAGAACTCGAGTTTTAGATACTCGAGATGTTATTTTTCAAAATTGTTTTGAAATATGACAATTAACTAAATTTTTTAATATTTATTGTTATTTTAAAAAAAAAATTCGTGAATACAATGGTGTTAAGTTTTTCACTTTTGAACATTGCCACCCACCATTTTTAACATTATAGAATTGAAAATACCCACCAAACCCAACCCATGCCTTCAAAATTTCCTAATTTCGTTGTAAATCCAATTTCTTTACTTATTTTTATTAGACCCACTCAATCCCGAAAAAACCCAGCCGTGCAAACCCATCCTTTAAAACAAAGTCGAACACCTCGTTCCCATTAAAAAAAAAAGAGTCCAACACCTGATGTGCTGCTTATTACTAGTCACGCCCAAAATCCTCCTCCGTATACTCTCTCTGTAAGTAACGGTATGAACCCAAACCAAAAGCTTTGAGTCTTTTTGTTATTAAAATCCTATTTATGTATAATCACCTCAATATCTCTAATATTTGGTAAGGAAGGTAATTGTAGGAAATAAAATTATTCCAATAGTGGATTTAGCAATTTTTTTGTTTTTTAGAAGAACCTAATCCCTATTAAATTTTGTCCCATAAAGATAGTTTACATTCTTTTTTGAACTAAGCTACAAAATCTTGTCAAAATATTATAAAGATTAAGGGAGTGGTAAAATGAGAATTAAAAAAAAAAAAAAAATTAAAGAGAGTGATTGAATGAAAGAAAGAGACAAAAAAAAAAAAAAATCATTATTCTTATTATTTATCCAAAGAAATAATATTTTTCTAGTCAAGTAAAAAAATCACGTTTTTATTACGTATAATGAAATAAATTTATAGAATTCCTAATCCTATGTCTATGTCAAATTGTCAATAGTTTGTAGGTTATTAAAATTGTCTTCCACTTTTAGGTTTTAACATTGCAAAATTGAAAAGACCCACCCAACAAAAATACCCACCCGGACCAAACCCATGCCTTTTAAACAATCTGGTCCGAATAGAACTACTCTTCACGCCCAAATCCCTCTGTATACGCTCTGTAAGTAAGGGTATGAACCGAACCCAAAGCAAAAGCTTTGAATCAGTTTTTGTTATTAAAATCCAAACTCCAAAATGGGTCATTTTACATCGAAATTTAAAGAAAATGGTGTGTTGTTAGATAGATTCGAAACCAATTTTGACGCATCACTATTTTGATGATTATGTCATAGAACAAGAAGATGGAGCAGCCGCAGCAGCAGCAGCACCTTCTACATTTTTGCGATTCAAAGCATCCCTTGCTCTTTGATCAAAACGACAGGAGCAGAAGAAGTTGCTGTGGGTGCCAAGAATCAATTTATGGTCCTAGCTACTATTGTACAGAATGCGGATTTGATGAAGAGGGATGGTACAAGTACAGGCATCATAAATCATGTGCGGAATTGCCGCTTGGGTTGCACCATCCCTTGCACCCAATCCATCCTCTCATTCTCTTTGATGAAAAGACACATTATCCTGAACAAGAAGAAGAACACAAACAAAAGACCAAATGCCAACTCTGCAATGAATCTCGCCGACAATACACTTATTGTTGTTATCGCTGCGACTTCAACCTTCACGCCACATGTGCTTCCTTACTGCCCACCATCCAATCTTCTCAAGTCCACCACCACCCATTAACCCCCTTTTGGAAGTAGATGTCGTTCACTTGTGACCTTTGTGCCAAAGAAGTCAAGGGTATACCTAATTTGTGTTCCCTATGTAGTTATTGCGTTCATAATACTTGTGCTTCTTTGCCACTCAGACTCAAAGTTCTAGTTCACAGGCACCCCCTCCACCTCATCCATTCTTCTCTTGAAGTTGAACTCCATCAATCCGATTCTCGATTTTGTCAACTCTGTGCTCAAAAAGTGAACACAAACTTTGGGTTTTACTATTGCTCCAGATGCGATTTCATTGCTCACCTCGATTGTGCTGCGGACTACGGAAATAGGGACAACATGAATTTGCTCGAACTTAAAGAGTTGGAGAATGAAGATTCAGAGCTCGATCAATCTGTTGACTCGGCAGCTTACAAAGTCAAAAATATCAAGGTGAGGGAGGACGGAACTAAAATAGCCACAAAAATCCAACATTTCAGTCATAAGCATGAGTTAAAGCTTTCGGATAATGAGGTTTTGAATAATGAAAAATGCAACGGGTGCGTACAAGCCATTCTCTCTACCTTTTATAGTTGTGTAAATTGTAGATTCTTTCTTCATGAATCTTGTGCTAAATTACCTAGAAAAAAACGACACCCACTTCATCGGCACTTACTCACCCTCTTACCAGAGC
Organism: Quercus lobata; assembly: GCF_001633185.2. Taxonomy (NCBI): domain Eukaryota; kingdom Viridiplantae; phylum Streptophyta; class Magnoliopsida; order Fagales; family Fagaceae; genus Quercus; species Quercus lobata. Next base: position 7,532,790 of record NC_044906.1, on the reverse strand, counting down.
ATCCTTATTTTAGTTCATTTTTTTGTGATGCTTGTGAGCGTGATTGCAATAGCTTCATCTATCGGTGTGAGACATGCTATTTTAATCTTGATGTTTCATGTAATTTAATCTCGGACATCCTTACCCACCCTGGCCATGAGCATCAACTTCTTCTCTCAAGCATAAAATCTAAACTTAATTGCAATTGTTGTGATTCTAAAATTTCCCCAATATTCCGTTGTACCACTTGTGAATTTGCTTTGGACTTCAAATGTGCAACACTACCACAAATTGCAAGGTACAAACAACATGAGCATCTCTTCACTCTTTATTATACTGCTGAAGATGACTCTGGTGAATATTATTGTGATATTTTTGAAGAAGAACGCAATTCAAAGCATTGGTTCTACTATTGTGCAGATTGCAGTTATCCTGCACATACCAAATGCATTCTTGGCAAAAACCCAAATCTCAAGTAACACATATAATGGCCATCTACCTGGAGGTTCTTACACATTTGTTTGTAACCTACACACCTCTAATTTCATTGAGGAAATCAAAGGCCACCCTTAATGTAATAGATGCAATACTTCTTGGGAAGGTTTGATTTATCAATGTGCCCAATGTAATTTTTAGATGCACTATTACTATTTATAGAAAGAAAAATGTTGTTTAAATTTTTATTCTATACTAGACTTAGTCCACAGAATTTTTGGTGCATGAAATTTGTAATTCTTATTCTATTTAATTTATTTTATTTACTTTTGAACTTAAGCTTAGCTTATTAGGATTGTTGTTTCGTACCTCTCAAATGGCCACAACATTTAATGTACTGTCACATTTACTAAATTTAATTTTTAGTCCTACAAGCAACTTGCTAAATTCTTCATTGAACCTACCAATTTGGATGCTGGCACTAACCTTGAGGTGAGTTTTTCTCTATTTGTTTTAGTATGTTTGGGTTCTTGAACAACATTTGAGCTGGTTGTTGGTGTTTATGTTTGTTTAGTTGTTCGGACATTGGTTACTTCCCGATGATGTGACCATTTTGGGGCTATGGATGGTGTTTGGAGGTGTATCCTACCTTTTTGAAAAAACGCCTTAGAAACCTTTTCTTAAATGGCAACAATTACAAAATATACAAGTAGTTTAGGCTCATAAGTTTAAAATGCAGCATTGTTTTTGGTAAATTTGCTTGTTATTTTGTGGCAACCATAATTAATAGTTATTCCTAAATAATTTTTTTTTTTTGAAGGTATATAGAATTTCCTAGAAGTAATTGTTGGTAAAATTTTAAGCAGGACTTTTCTTCTAAAAAATGTCTACTATTTTGCTTAAATAATACATGATATGCCAAAAATATTAACTTTGCTGGATTCCAACTGTGAAGAAATGACGTCACCATCCAGGTAGAAATTGCTCCTTCACCCATCTGTTGGCCTGAGAAATATTGTAAAAGTTTCAATCTTATTTCCTAAAAAAAAAAACTTTAGATTATGGTGTATATGTCTAACAAGTGGGATTTATTAAAGTCATATATTTTGTGAAAGTTCTTCTGAATGTCTGAAATTCTATGCGCTATTTATTCATTGAATAGCATTTAGTTTTTACGACAATCATATGTGGAGGCAATAGATTTCTTTAACCTAAAAGGGTGAAACAGATGTGAACAATTCTATAATGGTGAAATTTCTTTATAACCTTTGATATGATTTGTTGCATATGGAACTCAACATTGCTTTTATTGTTGCAAATGATGAATTGCATGTATTTGTGTAATGTTTTAGTTTACCACTTTAACTGATTAGTGAGCACTAAAGATGCCAAAGCTGATTAAAATTGAAATGTAGAGCAACTCAAGGATTCATTTTATAACCTTGTATGTGGGTAACAGTGTTGGGTCATAGACTATCCATTTCTAGTGAAGATGTTGGCACTTACAAGAAAGGTGGGTTTATCTTTGATGCAATGGTCTGAGATGGAGTATTTAGATGGACAACAGAAGCAGGGGATAGAGTATATTCACTATTGCTTGAAGCAGAATGCTGTGAAGAAACAAAGAAATCTTATACTAGATCTAATTAATTGATTAAGGCAAGAATAATGGAGAACAAGATCCATACTTATCTTGAGTCTTTCTACTTAGCAGTGTCATTCAAGTTTCGATGTTGCAGTGAGCTTTCTAATCTGAGATTGGAATAATATTGATTTGAGGAAAATTGAGTGGGCATTAGAAGAATGGGTGGTGGAATGACTGTGAAGGAATGACTGATTCGAGGGAGTTCCACATCTAAGAATTGCCTTTTGGTTTAAACGGTCAAAAATTTTTTTTTTTTAATAGAAAAAACTTTATTGAAAACCAAAACAGGCAAAAAACAGAATGGCAATGGGACTGCCAATAACTTACTGACATACCTCCTCCAAGGTTACATTTACAATAGCAGATGGGCTATTCCCTAAATCAAAAGATTAAAAAATAATTAAGCATAGACCATCTATAGCTAAGGAGTGGGCTGCTTTGTTTGCAATGCTCATGAAAGATTCTTATCAAATTTTTGCAAACCTGCTCATAAACCACAGATTTGTTCTAAAAACTTGGTTTCTACACTTCCATACCCATTCAATTACCAGAACACCAAACCTGCTCATAAATATCAATGGTGAAGCTCTTGAGCTTATTAGTATTGCTTGGCTTAGTTTCACTTAAAATTTTCAAATTGAATGATGTGGGTATATATATTTTCATTATTATTAAGCGCTTTTGAAAGCAATACTATAGTTGTTTGAGACATATAATACTTGAAACTTTAAGCTATTGGCTAATGTTAGCACAACAATGCTATTTGCACATTTTGTTGCACATCTGTTTTCACACTTGACCTCTAGGCCTTCATTTTATATTAAAATAGAGATCACATTTCCATGAAATTCAGAACTGTTCTCATTTTCTTGTGTTACTCATGTTAACTCATTTTGTAATAATTTGGTATGTAGTCTCTGTCATAATCAAGTACACATGCTACAAGATGCTACACTTATATATGTTGGGACCTTTTCTTCCTCCCTTTTGTTTTCTTCCCAATTACTTGTGTTTAATTGAACTTCTTCATGTAATGGCTTCTTGTCCCATGTCATCTTGTAGGTCACGACTCTGGACATTAGTAGATGTAGAGTAACCATTTGCCATGACAATTCAAATTTTTGGACCGGAGTGTTGGTTTGATTTGAATTTGAGCCTTTATTTTATTTTATTTTTGCGCCATTATTTATAGTCTTTGAGAGATGGAGTGAGGTTAAGGAATCAATTGGCATTCATTTGGAGCATTGTTAAAACTTTATGTTGCTTGTGCCTAAGTTATCAAGCTTTGGGGTATGGTTTTTGGGTAATGCATTTTTACAAATTTTGAAATTTATTCTGCCACATTGTTGTAATTTCTTTTGGTAGGTAGCATTGTTGTAATTTCCTTTCAGTCATATTCGAATAAATTTTTCCTCTTTTTGAGTCACACTCTCTTTCTTTATTCTCAAATATGTGGATGCAAATGGTCTTTTATTCTCTAGTGGGGTTCATTAACAATATTTTAATATATTGGGTGGAAATTTAAAGAAGCATTTCAACATCTTATTCTCAGATACTTTCATTCTTACACTCTTAAGTGATTTTGGAAATCTTATTTTCTTTTATTTATGTATCTTTAAGTTTTGGGTGTTTTTCACTTTTTGAAATTAAATCTCTATACTGTGTTTTTGTTTGTTCATTTTTTTGCTTATACACAATCAGTACAAGTTCAACTTTTAACGCCATTGTTATAACTTAGGCAAATAGCAATCGTTACACAAGTTAATTGGAACATATTCTTGTCATAAATATGGAGATCTTTTTCTTAGAAGATCAAAAACCCAATTGCTGCAAAGGTTTGTATCGTGATTTGGATCGTCTAGTTACTCCAATGTGGTGGAGGGAATGCGCATATTGCTTACCTATTGTTTGATGAAATGGCTGTCTTCTTTGGAATAGCTTTGGCCACACTTCAGATTGTACTCCATTAAGCATTATTTTGTTTAGAATAACAAAAAATGTGACAGGTGCATGCAAGTCATTCCAAACCCGTTTTATAGTTGTGCACAGTTTAGCTTCTTTCTTCATAAATCTTGTGTTAAATTACCTAGAAAAAAGAAACATCGACTCACTCACCTCCCAAAGACACACTATATAAGACTGATTGTATTACTTCAATCTGCCTACAAAGGATAAGTATTAAAATGTCCAAGCATTTATTCTTCTTGTTATTAACGTCTTCAAAATGCTTTTCACTCACTGAACTGGGAGTAGATCAGCTCTCATGAAAATCATTTAATTGTCTTCAAAATAAAGATTAATAAGCTGCATATTCTCACGTCTGGGATGGAATTTGAATTCCTTGCAACCAAGAATCCTTTTTTTAGCACCTGAGTTAGGAACTCCATTGCTAGCAGAAACAAATAAGGGGACAATGGATTCCTTTGTCTTATCCCCTTGGCTCCTCAAAAATAACCAACTAGTCCTCCATTTATAGTCACCTTGTATGTAGGAGTGGTAATAAAATCCACAACTTTTAGGCATTGAAAAGTAATCTACGATTCCAGATTTTCCATTGAAGCATAAGCTTTCCTAATTTCCACCTTTATGGTACACCCGTCTTGGCCTTATTCTCTATTGTAGAGTAGTTCTTAACAATTTCATGAGCTAATAGCACATTTTCTACTATATTCCTGCCAGGCACAATGGCAGTTTGGTTGGGGCTAATAATACCACCCACCATCGAATCTGAAGTCCACCACCACCCATTAACTCCCCTTTGGAAGTGGATGACGTACACTTGTGACCTTTGTGGCAAAAAAGTCGAGGGTATACCTAATCAGTGTGCCCTATGTAGTTATTGCATTCATAATACTTGTGCTTCTTTGCCATGCATACTCAAAGTTAAACACCATAGGCACCCCCTCCACCTCACCCATTCTTCTCTTGAAGTTGAACTCCATCAATCTGACTCCCGATTTTGTCAGCTTTGTGCTCAAAAAGTGAACACAAACTCTGGGTTTTACTATTGCTCCAAATGCCATTTCATTGCCCACCTCGATTGTGTTGCGGACTACAGAAATAGAGAGAACAAAAATTTGCAGGAACTTAAAGAGGAGGAGAATGAAGATCTAGAGCTCGATCAATCTGCAGCTTACGAAGTCAAAAATATCAAGGTGGGGGAGGACGGAACTAAAATAGCCATAGAAATCCAACATTTCAGTCATGAGCATATGTTAAAGCTTTCGGATGATGAGGTTCTGAATAATGAAAAATGCAACGGGTGCGTACAAGCAATTTTCCTTCCCTTTTACAGTTGTGTAAATTGTAGCTTCTTTCTACATGAATCTTGTGCTATTTTACCTAGAAAAAAACAACACCCACTTCATCAACACTTACTCACCCTCTTCCCAAGTCCACATTGGACTTATTATTCGAATACATTTATGTGTAGAGCCTGTAATCGCAAAGGCAGTGGATTCAACTATAGTTGTGAGAGATGCTGGTTTAGTCTTGATGTTTCATGTAGTTTAATCTCAGACGTCCTTACCCACTCTGGTCATGAGCATCGACTTTTTCTCTCTAGCATAGAATCTGAACATAATTGTAGTTGTTGTGATTCTAAAATTTCCCCAATATTCCGTTGTACCACTTGTGACTTTGCTTTGGACTTCAAATGTGCTACACTACCACACACCGCAAGGTACAAACAACATGATCATCCCTTCACTCTCTGTTATACTGCTGAAGATGACTCCGGTGAATATTATTGTGATATTTGTGAAGAAGAACGCAACCCAAAGCATTGGTTCTACTATTGTGCAAATTACGATTATCCTGTACATCCCAAATGTATTCTTGGAAATTACCCAAATATCAAGTTTGGAAATGTATATGAATTTAACTTTCACCCACACCCCCTTACTTTCATTGAGAAAACCAAAGACCATCTTAAATGTAATTATTGTAGTGGTACTTGCATAGAGTTGCTTTATCAATGTGTCCAGTGTAATTTCAACAGACATCATAAATGTGTATATTAAGGAAAAATGTAGTTTTAATTTTTATTTATATATTTTCTTGTTGGGTTGAGCCTTAGTTCTTTATTATGATACCAAATGTTTTATTACAACAATCCATTAGTGTAATTTATAAGGAATTTTTTTTTCCTTTTGCTTGTAAGCTTATTAGGATTGTTATTTTGTACGTCCAAACTAACAAAAAAAATTAACACGTTATCACATTTATTAAAGTTAGATTTCAATTCTGCTATATTTTTCATTGAACCTACCAACCTATCAATAATCCTGAGATGAGTTTTTTCTCTAATTTTTTTTTTTTTTTTTAGTATGTTTGGGTGTCTTGAGCAAAATCTGAGCTGGTTGCTGGTGTGTATGTATGTTTGGGTGTTGGGACATTGGTCAATTGCCAATGATTTGATCATTTTGGGGCTATGGGTGGTGGTTTGGGTGTATCCTACCTTATCGAAAAAAAGTCTTATAAACCTCAAGTGTTCAATTACATAATACACAAGTAGCATAACCTCATAAGTTTAAAAATAGTCTATGAGGGCAACCATGCAGTCTTAGAGAAGATAAGAATCCACAAAAGCAGGTAGCCAAATCAGCAAGAATATAAAGGTTGGTTTTTCTCTAAATTTGTAATTAATTAAGTCTTTTTTTTTTTTTTTTTAACGTCCTTTTTGTGACTAATTTTCTTTTGGCAGTGGACCTACTCTTTGCCTTTGGTGCCTCCTTGTGGTCCTTCCATTGCTAGTATGGGAAGTCCTTATCTATAAAGGTCTGAATCTCACTTCCTCGCGTTCTATTCCATCTTTGAAGATGGAGTATTGAAGATATGATGTTACCATCCAGGTAGAAATTGCTCCTTCACCCATCCATTGACCTCACTAATATTGTTACAAATGTAACTCAACATTTTTTTTATTTTTGCAAATGATGAATTGCATATATTTGTGTAATCTTGTAGTTTTCCACCTAATAATTGATTTGTTAGCTTCAAAGATGCCAAAACATGATTAAAATTGAAATAGTAGATCAACTCAATGATTTATTTTATAACCCTGTTTGTGGATAACAGTGATGGGTCATAGACTGTCCATTTCTGGCAAAGATTTTGCCACTTACAAGAAGGGTGGGTTTATCTTTGATAGAAAGAACATGATCAGTATCCCTTGAAGGGGAATGCTTTGAAGAGAGAACCAAAAAAGCTTATGCTGGATTTGATTAATGTGTTGATTAACACAAGAATAATGGAGAGCGAGATCCAAACTTGTCTTTAGTATTTCTATTTGGTTCCTTCAAATTTCAATGCTATAATAGCTTGGATAATTCAAGGTCACCTTATAGTAGTTCTTGTCTTTATTCGTCATCATATGCCTACACACTTCCAAAGATTGTATTGTTAGTAGGATTTTACAGCTAGCTTGGTCATTGTCTTGTAGTATACCCACAATGTTGAAATCAATATTAGTAGGGGCAGAACTTGCAAGAATTCACAATGACAGAGAATAAACTGAATGGGATGGTTCTTGGATGCCAATAGAAACTAAGGGCTTTGTAAATAATAATACGATATGCTGCACTTATTTATGTAAAGACCCTTTCTTCCTCCCTTTTGTTTTCTTCCCAATTACCTGTATTTGATTGAACTTCTTCATGTGATGGCTTCCTGTGCCATGCTATCTTGTAGGTCATTAATCTGGACATTAGAAGACACAGACTTATCATTAGCCATGGTAGTTCTAATTTTTGGACTGAGTGTTGGTTTAATCTGAATTTGAGCCTTTATTTTATTTTTGCACCAGTAATTATAGTCTTTGAGAGATGGAGTAAGGTTAAGGAACCAATTGGCATTCATTTGGAGCACAGGCAAAAACATATGATTATGCTAAAAAACTTACACTTGCTTGTACCTAAGTTACCAAGCTTTAGAGTGTGGTTTTCAAGTGATGCATTTGTGCAAATTTTGAATTTCATTCTGCCACATTATTTTAATTTCCTTTTGGTCATATTTTAATCTATTTTCCCTCTTTTTGGGTTACAATCTCTTCCTTTTTCCTCGGATGTTCTAATGTGGATGATCTTTTATTCTCCAACGGGGTTCATTAACAATATTTTAATATATTGGGTGGAAATTTAGAGAAGCAATGCTTTCAACATCTTATTCTAAGGTACCTTCATCCTTACACACTTACACACTTTAGAAAATCTTTTTTATTTGTTATTTATTTATTTTCAAGTTTTGGGAGTTTTTCACTTTTTCAAGTTAAATCTCTATAGTGTGTGTCTGTCTGTTTTTTTTTTTTTTGGTTTATTTTCTTGCTTATACACAATTAGAACAATTCAACTTTTTAATGCTATTGTTATAACTTAGGCACAGAGCAGTCATTAAAAGTTAATCAGAACATATTCTTGTCATAGATATGGAGATCTTTTTTCTAAGAAGATCAAAAACCCAATTGCTATAAAGATCTATATTGTGGTTTGGATCAACCAGTTATTCCAATGTGATGGAGGGAATGTGTCTTGCTCTCATGGTACACAGTAGTAATTGTAATAACTTCAATTTTCCTGAATATTGTTTCACAGTAGTAATTGTAATAACTTCAATTGGCTTGGTTAATAGTTCAATTGATGTGGTTTTTACTGGACTTTAAGATAATGCGATACTACCCATCTATATTGGATATTGTTTCTGCTGGGACTTCTAATGTGCTTTGATATTCAAAGGCTGATCATCATCTCAAGCTTGAATGAGGTTGCTTCTGTTAATATCTATCAAAAAGTTAACTAAGACTATGTCCAAACCATTTGGATTTATACCTCCAAATATAAAATATCAAAACATATGTTTGCTGTCACAAATTATCATGTTGAGGATGGAATAGCCATCATTTCTCAATTGTCACACACTGACTAGATTCCAGAAGAAGGAAAGAGATTACTTTGAACAGTCTTTAAATGATAGGGGGTGCCACAAGCCTAAATCCCCAACAGAGATATTTGATATGGGTTTGGTGGTGAGAGCCTAGGTTGCCAAACCTAAAACTCGTGTCAGAGAATATAGATCATTATGTCTACGTCTCAAGTTAGGTTGTGGTTGTACTGGCTGCATGAGGAATGTAGGTGCTTTAGGTGTGAATTAAATCATACGGAGACACAATGAAAACTGGAAGTGAACTGCATAGGGAGCATCATTTGTTGGTTTAACTGTTTTCTCTATATCTGGTACTTTCAATTAAAAAGTACTACACAGAAGAAAAAGATTTTCTGTTATGGAAAACATTATGCTTGGCATTATTAAAGACATTGTGGTGGGATCACAAATGACTGTCCACCAAAATGTTGTGCAACTGTTAGGATGCTGCTTAGAGACCAAATATTTTGATCCAACTGAGGCAGTCCACTTTGAGCCCTTAACATGGAAATGCAGGTTAAGGATCGCAATGGGCATAGCTAATGCAGTTGCAAATCTCCATACTGCATTTTCTAGGCCTATTATCCATAGAGTTGTTAGGTTGGCTATCACTATATTAGTTGAGAACAATGTTGCCAAACTAATTGATTTCTCACACTTAAGATCTATTCCTATAAAGGTGAACAACATGTAGAAGATGTTGTACGTGGCAGACTGGGGTATCTTGCACCTGAATGTGCACTTACAAGCTATATAACTGAGAAGGTTGATGTGTATATTTATGGTGTACTTCTACTTGGGCTTTTGGCTGGATGGATGTTGAATACTCCATAGTGCAGGTATGGTAACTCCAATCTACCAATGTTGGTGAAGCCATATGTTGAACAAAATTGGTTGATTGAAATCGTAGATCCAATGTTACAAACAGAAGGAATTAATCAGGAACAGATTCTAGCTTTCGCACAGACTGCCCTGCGTTGCATCTCTGATACAGCAGATAGTCCAACAATCATTGATGCGGCAAAACAACTCAGGCGAATTTATCAGTTTTTCTCACCTCCTTAGCTTATCTTAGGTCTATGCAGATTGATTAACATTCAGAATATTCTATGTTCTATATAGCATTTGAAAGCACAAACTTGTCATCAAGGGTGGAGTCACTGATTAAAATTCCATGTCACCATGACTCTCTAACATTCCAAATGAGTTTTCTTTTCTAATTTTATCTTTATAAATACAAGCAGCCTTTTGTGATCTACCTGCCAACAAATAGCGGAATGCATACTAATCCATTTTGTTGATTTCATAAGGGCGGACAGAACTGAAATTGCCACAAAAATCCAACACTTCAGTCATGATCATGACTTGAAGCTTTTGGACGATGAGGTTCTAAATAATGAAAAATGCAACGGGTGCGTACAAGACATTTTTCCTCCCTTTTATACTTGTGTAAATTGTAGCTTCTTTCTACATGAATTTTGTGCTAAATTACCTAGGAAAAAACGACACCCGCTTCATCAGCACCTACTCACCCTCTCCGAAAAAGCACCTCCAGACATTTTGTACTTCAGGAATCGTAGATTTGAACTGCCTCAGAACACATTTTTGTGTTCTGCCTGTCATCATCGTTGCAATGGCTTTCCACTATAGTTGTAAGACATGCAGGTTTAGTCTCGATGTTTCATGTAGTTTAATCTTAGACATCCTTATCCACCCTGGTCATGAGCATCAACTTCTTCTCTCAAGCATAGAAACTGAACATAATTGCAGTTGTTGTGATTCTAAAATTTCCCCAATATTCCTTTGTACCACTTGCGAGTTTGCTTTGGACTTCAAATGTGCTACACTATCACAAACCGCAAGGTACAAACAACATGAGCATTCCTTCACTCTCTGTTATACCGCTAAAGATGACTCCGGTGAATATTATTGTGATATTTGTGAAAATGAACGAGACCCAAAACATTGGTTCTACGATTGTGCAGATTGCAGTTATCCTGCACATACCAAATGTATTCTTGACAAAAACCCAAATCTCAAGTGACACATATAATGGCCACCTGCCTGGAGGTTCTTACACATTTGTTTGTCACCTACACACCTTTAATTTCATTGAGGAAATCAAAGGCCACCCTCAATGTAATAGATGCAATACTTCTTGCAAAGATTTGATTTATCAATGTGCCCAATGTAATTTCTAGATGCACTATTATTGTTTATAGAAAGAAAAATGTTGTTTAAATTTTTGATTCTATACTAAACAAAGTAGACAGAATTTTTGGTGCATGAAATTTGTAATTCTTATTCTATTTAAATTATTTTATTTACTTTTGAACTTAAGCTTAGCTTATTAGGATTGTTGTTTTGTACCACTCTAATGGCCACAACATTTAATGTATTGTCACATTTACTAAATTTAATATTTAGTCCTACAAGCAGCTTGCTAAATTCTTCATTGAACATACCAATTTGGATGCTGGCACTAACCTTGAGGTGGGTTTTTCTCTATTTGTTTTAGTATGTTTGGGTTCTTGAACAACATTTGAGCTGGTCGTTGGTGTTTTTGTTTGTTTAGTTGTTGGGACATTGGTCAATTCCCGATGATGTGACCATTTTGGGGCTTTGGATGGTGTTTGGAGGTGTATCCTACCTTTTTGAAAAACACGTTCTACCTTTTCTTAAATTGCATCAATTACAAAATATACAAGTAGTTTAGGCTCATAAGTTTAAAATGCAGCATTGTTTTTGGTAAATTTGCTTGTTATTTTGTGGCAACCATAATAAATAGTTATTCCTAAATAATTTTTTTTTGAAGTTATATAGAATTTTCCTAGAAGTAATTGTTAGTAGAATTTTAAGTTGGATTTTTCTTCTAAAAGATGTCTACTATTTTGCTTAAATAATACATGATATGCCAAAAATGTTAACTTTTCTGGATTCCAAGTGTGAAGAAATCGTATTAGATGGAGTGGAAAGTTGTGGCCTTCAAAATAGTTTGTCAGGGCAACTATGCAGTCTTAGAGAATATAAGAATTCACAAAAGTAGGTAGCCAAAATAGTTTTCCATACTTATCTTGAGTCTTTCTACTTAGTAGAGTCATTCAAGTTTTGATGCTGCAGTGAGCTTTCTAATCTGAGATTGGAATAATATTGATTTAAGGAAAATTGAGTAACCATGAGAAGAATGGGTGGTGGAATGACTGTAAAGGAATGACTGGTTAGAGGGAGTTCCCCCTCTAAGAATTGCTTTTTTGTTTAAACGGTTTTTTTTTTTTTTTTTTTTTTTTAACAAAAAAAACTTTATTGAAAACCAAAACAGGCAAAAAACAGAACAGCAATGGGACTGCCAATAACTTGCTGACATGCCTCTTCCAAGGTTACATTTACAACAATAGATGGGCTATTCCCTAAATCAAAAGATTCAAAAATAGAGTTAAGCATAGACCATCTAGCTAAGGAGTGGGCTGCTCTGTTTGCAATGCTCATGAAAGATTCTTATCAAATTTTTGCAAACGTGCTCATAAACCACAAATTTGTTCTAAAAAACAACTTGGTTTCTACACTTCCATACCCGTTCAATTACCAGAGCACCAAACCTGCTCATAAATGTCAATGATGAAGCTCGCGAGCTTATTAGTATTGCTTGGTTTTGTTTCACTTAAAATTTTCAAATTGAATGATGTGGGTATATATATTTTCATTATTATTAAGGGCTTTTGAAAGCAATACTATAGTTATTTGAGACATATAACACTCAAAACTTTAAGCTATTGGCTAATGTTAGCACAACAATGTTATTTGCACATTTTGTTGCACACCTGTTTTCACACTTGACCTCTAGGCTTTATTTTATATTAAAACAGTGATCACATTTCCATGAAATTCAAAACTGCCCTCATTTTCCTGTGTTACTCATGTTAACTCATTTTGTAATAATTTGGTATGTAGTCTCTGTCATAATCAAGTACACATGCTATAAGATGCTACACTTATTTATGTTGAGACCCTTTCTTCCTCCCTTTTGTTTTCTTCCCAATTACTTGTGTTTAATTGAACTTCTTCATGTAATGGCTTCCTATCCCATGTCATCTTGTAGGTCACTACTCTGGACATTAGTAGATGTAGAGAAACCATTTGCCATGGCAATTCAAATTTTTGGACCGAGTGTTGGTTTGATCTGAATTTGAGCCTTTATTTTATTTTATTTTATTTTTGCACTATTATTTATAGTCTTTGAGAGATGCAGTGAGGTTAAGGAACCAATTGGCATTCATTCGGAGCCCTGTTAAAACTTTATGTTGCTTGTACCTAAGTTATCAAGCTTTGGGGTATGGTTTTTGAGTGATGCATTTTTACAAATTTTGAATTTTATTCTTCCACATCATTGTAATTTCTTTTGGTAGGTAGCATTGTTGTAATTTCCTTTCAGTCATATTCAAATCAATTTTTCCTCTTTTTGAGTTACACTCTCTTCCTTTTTTCTAAAATATGTGGATGCAAATGGTCTTTTATCCTCTAGTGGGGTTCATTAACAATATTTTAATATATTGAGTGGAAATTTAGAGAAGCATTTCAACATCTTAGTCTCAGGTACTTTCATTCTTACACTCTTAAGTTATTTAGGAAATCTTATTTTCTTTTATTTATGTATCTTTAAGTTTTGAGCGTTTTTCACTTTTTGGAATTAAATCACTATAATGTGTTTTTGTTTGTTCATATTTTTGCTTATACACAATCAGTACAAGTTCAACTTTTAATGCCATTGTTATAACTTAGGCAAATAGCAATTGTTACACAAGTTAATTGGAACATATTCTTGTCATAAATATTGAGATCTTTTTCTTAGAAGATCAAAAACCCAATTGCTGCAAAGGTCTGTATCGTGATTTGGATCAACTAGTTACTCCAATGTGGTGGAGGGAATGCGCATATTGCTTACCTGTTGTTTGATGAAATGGTTGTCTTCTTTGGAACAACTTTGGCCGCACTTAAGATTGTACTCCATTAAGCGTGATTTTGTTTAGAATAACAAAAATGTGACAGGTGCATGCAAGTCATTCCAAACCTGTTTTATAGTTGTGCACAGTTTAGCTTCTTTCTTCATAAATCTTGTGTTAAATTACCTAGAAAAAAGAAACGTCCACTCACTCACCTCCCGAAGACACACTAAATAAGACTGATTGTATTACTTCAATCTGCCTTCAAAGGATAAGTATTAAAATGTCCAAGCATTTATTCTTCTTGTTATTAAAGTCTTCAAAACGCTTTTCACTCACTGAACTGGGAGTAGATCAGCTCTCGTGAAAATCATTCAATTGTCTTCAAAATAAAGATTAATAAGCTGCATATTCTCACATCTGGGATGGAATTTGAATTCCTTGCAACCAAGAATCCTTTTTTTAGCACCTGAGTTAGGAACTCCATTGCTAGCAGAAACAATTAAGAGGACAATGATCCCTTTGTCTCATCCCTTTGGCTCCTCGAAAATAACCCGCTAGTCCTCCATTTAGATTCACATAGTATGTAGGAGTGGTAATAAATCCACAACTTGAAGGCACTGAAAAGTAAACTACCATTCCAAATTTTCCACTGAATCATAAGCTTTCCTAATTTCCACCTTGATGGTACACCTGTCTTGGCCTTATTCACATTTTCTGCTATATTCCTGCCAGGCACAATGGCAGTTTGGTTGGGACTAATAATATCATTCAAGCATGCTTTAAGTCTTAGTCAAGTTCTTTGTGATGCACTTATAAATTATATTGCAACCAAAAAAAAAAAAAATTGGTCTATAATTCCCCCTTGGCCCACACTTGAAGGGTTGCTCACTTTTTGGACAAGAGTCATAATTGTTGCATTCACCTCTCGAAGTAACCTACCTGAATTGAAGAATGATTGGATGGCATGGACTACATCTGAAGGGATAACAGGCCAAGTATTTTTTAAAAACAACTGTGAAACCATCAGGGCTTGGGGCCTTCTCTCCATCCAAAGAAAACAGTCTGTTGGATCTCCAAACTTGGAACTAGCGTTTGCAAATTTTTCTTTGTGATCTATTGCAATTTGGAAGTGTAGAACTTGCTGAAAGTCTCCCTGTATTTCTTGAGCCAAATGCCCCTCAAAAGGTGCCTAACAGATTTTAATAATAGTACCCTGAACAAAACTTGGCTCCAAACATGTTTGGAGCTATCTTTTCCAACCCATTACATTTTGGTTTATAAGACTATTCATGTGTATCATTTAAACAAGTCACATGACTCATTAACTAAGTCATGTGAATAAAATTATACATGGATAGTCTCTTCAATTGCCACGTAGTGGATTGAAAAAAGATGTTTGGGGCCAAACTTTTTCCACCTACAACAAATCTAATTATTTCACATGTTGAGGATCTGTTATCTTTTTCCTCTAATCATCCTTCAGACAAAGTATTGAGCTTTAAGCATATCTTATTTTTTAACTGCTCGATGAAATAATGCAGTATTGTTACCCCTAATTAAGCCAACTCTTTCTAGATGTTTGTTTCATAAGAGCCTCCTCTCCTCTACTGATGCTCTTATAGAATTCTCCAATCTTAAATTGCAGCATCAGTGGTTGGGCTGCAAAATTCACAGTATTCTCTTTGAGTCTAATTCCTCCAGCTCATAACTGACAGTTATGCCCTCACCCACATTCCTATCAATTTTACCTACCGACAACAATGATTGATGTGGCAAAACAACTTTTGATAATAGATCGGTCTATCTTTCGTCTTGTTATCTTATTTTCATCCAAATTCATCTTCTTTCCTGTCTGCAATAAAACAAATGTATACTTGAAGTACAAATATTTGTTCCAAGTTGCAACTGTGTCATTGAATTATATTACACCTTTGTATTTTAAAGTTGAGGTGGAGGTATGAAATTGTCACCAAGAATGATGTCACTATACAAATTGGCAACGTTATTATGATTGAACACGTGGTTAAAGGTTAGAAACTTAGTTGGATTCCATTGGCAGCTCAATAGCAATACATTAGTGGCCCTTTGAAATACTGCTGAAGCAGGAAAAAAACATTTATGTTCATGGTGGTTTTTCATACCCTGATTCAAGTTTCCTAATCTTTAGATTATATATGCCTGAGATGGTGCGGTACTCTTCACCAGTTTGAAACTGAGAAGTGAGCATATTTGCCCGATAAAACCAAAAAAATTTCTAAAACAGACAATCCCAACAATATGGTCTATCAGATTCAGTCCAGCCCAAGCCCCAAAGAAGAAGATGGTGAGATTTTATTAGACAATTATGCTGATGATGTGACCATTTCAGGGCTATGGGTGGTGTTTGGGGTGTATCCTACCTTTTTGACAAAGCTTCTTAGAAACCTCGAATCTTGAATTGCAGCAGTTACATAATATACAAGCTGCTTAGGCTCATAAGTTAAAAAATGCAGCATTGTTTTTGATAAATTAGCTTGTTATTTTGTTGCAACCATAATGAATAGTTGTTCCTAAATAAAAATTCTTTGAAGGTATATGGAATTTTCTTGAAGCAATTTTTAGTAAAATGTGAAGCTGATCTTTGCTTCTAAAAGATGTATGCTATTTTGCTTATGCATGATATGCCAAAAAATATCAACTTGGCTGCATTCCAAGTATGGAGAATTTGTCTTACATAAAGGGGAAAGTTATGGCCTTCAAAATAATCTTTGAGGGCAACTATGCAGTCTTAAAGAAGATAAGAGTATACAAAAGCATGTAGCCAAACCTAGAAAGGTTGGTTTTCCTATGATTTTTAAATGAATTAAATCATTTTCTTTTTGTTTACTTCCCTTACATGCTATTAATTTCTTTTGGCAGTGGACCCACTGGAGCATTGGAGGTATGATGTCACCATCCAGGTAGAAATTACTCCTTCGCTCATCTGTTGGCCTGATTAATATTGTAAGAGTTTCAATCTTATAATTTCTTTAAACAACTATACTTCAGATTATGGTGTGTATGTTTGACAGGGGGGGATTAAAGGCATGTATTTTGTGAAAATTTTCTACTAAATGTCAAACATTCACAAAGGAATTAAAAGTATTGTGCACTATTTATTCATTTTAATTGTACATGGTTTTTATGACAAGCAAGTGAAGGCAGCTGATTTCTTTAACCTGAAAGGGGGGAAAAGTTGTAGACAATTCTATAATGATGAAATTTCTGTAACCTTTGGTGGTTTGTTACATGTGTAACTCAGCTTTTCTTTTATTGTTGCAAATGATGAATTGCATATATTTGTGTAATCTTTTATTTTTCCACTTTATTACTGATTAGTGAGCTCTGAAGATGGTGCCATAACAGTGATGGGCCATAGACTGTCTATTTCTAGTGAAGATGTTGGCTCTTACAAGAGTCTTAGGACTAAAAAAAAAAAAAACCATTAGGGTTCTATTTAAATTAATAGATTTTATATTTTGTGGACAAATCTAAGCTAAATTATCCAAGTTTATCTGTGAAAGAGCAATACTAGTAATAAAAAGTTGCAAGAACTTCCATGCAATTAAAAAAAAGTACACGAAGTCAATATTATGATATTACATTTCTAATTGTTGAAGCCATGCAATTGAGAGAAACAGGACTAACATTGAAAACCTCACCTTCAAACGCTATTTTCTTTTACCTTTTGTTTGGGTTTGGTTCTCAACTTGGTCTTTGTTGAAGAGAAAGTCCTACTCTAAGGAAACAGACAAGTCATTATGATGAAATTTACCACAAGTTTCCTGCCTTGTCATTATAATTTTACTAGTAAGCCCTTGCCTTGACTCTTTGAAATTAATTTTTTGATAGGTACTATATAATAGAGCTCATGATATTGTCAAGTGGATAAGAGTAAGACTCCATATCCACAAGCTACCAAATTCTGGAGCTTCATATGTTATAGCTGCATCTCTCTTTCTCTGGGTACAACAAGGTACATTCTCTTTGGAACCCTTTAGTTAGTTTTCAATTATTATATATGCCTCCATGCCTATGAAGTGGGATTGAGTTTCTAGATTTGTGTTATTAGATCATGATATTTTAAGATTTATGTTCTTGGATCATGCTGTTTTAATACTTGTGATCGTAGTCAAAATTATGTGTTCATAGTCCTACTGATTTGCTGCTATTTAATTAAGTATGTTTTGAGGCGAATCTAGGTCCATATTTCAACTTCAAAACCCCACAGATTCATGTCTCAACAAATTAGCACCTTTGTATAATCTTTAAACAAAGTAATTATCATAAGCGTTTTTCAGAAATTCAATCAACAAGGTGTTCATGGGAAATTCCTTAAGGTGGTATAAACAGGGTCGGGTTTACCTCCAGTAGCACTTTAACAGGAGATATCCATTTCTTTTAATGGGATGCTGCCACATCACCTATAACTTATTATGCGGTTAAAAGTTTTTTCCCTCAAGAACACTGTCAAGCGTCACTCTTGGCAGCACATGAAATCGCACAACTCTGATATCTCCCCTGGGAAAAAGATGAGCTTTTTATACTGATAAAGAAAACCAAACCCCAGAAAATAGATCCAAAAATAAACGAAGACATTAACAAAATATTGTGCTCAGCGATCCACTTTCAGTACAATTTTTGAAGGCAAACTTGGAAAAGGGCACACCAATTTGTATAGCGCTCCCTCCATAGGTCCCCTGGTAATTAAAAATTTAAAGAAAAATAAAGGAATTGGAGTTAAGATGAATATGAAGATGATGATGCATAGTGAATATGACCCAGAACATTGTAAAAAAAATATTCATTTTAATTTCAAATAGAGGCAAGCTGGACCCTTTAATACCAGCAATGTTTGGTTTTCCCTTGTTGTGTGTGAAAAACTCAGCTAATTTAGCCCTGTGCTGCGAAAAAAGAATTGACTTTTTACTTTTTAGGGGAAAAAAAAGGGAAGAGAGTGAGAGAGATAGTAACAGCAAAGTGTTAAAAGTTTCATTTAGTTTCTCACCAAGTAAAAATGAAATGGCCTGTGTTTTAATGTGATGCAGCAGCATCCCATTAAAAGAAAAGGATACCTCCTGTTAAAGGGGTATAAACATCTGTTGATCTAGCAAATGAACTATAATGACCTAATTGGTCCAAACTGCCGTATGATGTCCAGAATTACTCAAAGATTCAGATCATAAGTTATGAGAATGGTCATAGAAATTTTTTTTTTTTTTTTAATTTTTAATTTCTTATAGTATAATATGCTTCAAATTCTTGTAATTCATTTTTGACATAGTGGCAAGGTGCAATCGAATTCAAAATCTAAATTGGGCATGACCTTGATCTCTAAGCAAAGATTGATCAATATCCTCTAAGTGTCTTTGCTTAGAAACAGATTATAGCCTCTTCTCGTCTTATCTTAACATGTTATGTGTGTATATCGATATTCCAATTTATAATCTAAGGGTTTGGTGGACAAGATGAATATATGTTTGAAAATGAAGAGGAAAGCAAAAGAGGAGACGTCATTTATAAAAGATGGAAGACTATTATTAGAGGAGCTTCTTGCGTTTTGCAATGGAAAAAGCAATCCAATCTGTATCTTCTATGCCAAAGAGCTTAGAAGAGCAACAAACAACTATGACCAATGCCAATGTTTTCTGCAGGATGTTGTTTTTGAGTTTTACAAGGGTTATCCGGAAGGTCATTTAATCTCAGTCAAGAAGTTTAGAGATGAAAAAAATTTTGTTAGTAAAGACATTGCAGTTGAAGGCATTCTTCAACAATGTTCTAAGGCTCTCTGGTTGCTGCTTGGAGCCTTGGAGACTAAAAATCCAACTCTAGTGTATGAATTTGCAGGTCACAGCATTCTCTCCAACCGTATATATGTGACTCATAGAGACCACTTTAAGCCAATACCATGGAAGTTTCAGATAAGGATTGCAAGGGACATGGCTAAGGCAGTAGCATATCTCCATACCGCATTTTCCAGGCCCATCATCCATAGAGACATTAATTCCTCCAAATTCAAATTGGATGAGAACAATGTTGCTAAATTGATTGATTTTTCACTCTCAATATCTATTCCAGATGGTCAATGTAGAAGATGCTATATGTAGCAGAATAGGTTATGCTGCACCTGAGAATGTGGTTACAGGCTATTTAACTGAGAAGGCTGATGTGTGTAGTTTTGGTTTGTTTCTATTTGAGCTTTTGGCTGGAAGGAGGTTTGGCATTTCTTGCTGTAATGATGAAGCCCTTCAACCAGATTGAGTGAAGTCCTCTGTTGAACAAAATCTATTGATTAGAATTGTAGACAAGACATTGCTGGCAGAAAGAATCAACCAGAAACAATTTCTTGATTATGCAATGCTTGGCCTGAGTTGCATCTCTAATACAGCAGAATATAGGCCAACAATAATTGATGTCTCAAAACAACTCAGTTAAATTTATGAGCCTGTCTTGCCTCCTTAGCTCAGCTCTATCCTAAATGATTATTCAAGTCTTCTATGCTTGATGTAGCATTTGAAGACACAAATATGTCACCAAGAGTAAAGTCATTGAATAAATTTCTTTACTTGTTTATGCCAAATTAACATGTATCAAAGCCAAGAGCATTTTAGTTTAGAGTTATTGTCTACTCTCTTTTCTAAAGTAAATAGGATTTGAATCCCCTCTCTCTCATTGTTTTAACTATTGAATTATATATAAATTTAAAATAAATACTTATAAAAAAAATTAAAATAAATAAAAAGAACATTTATCTACACCTCACCAATCACTGTTTGCACCAGCTCATTCTCTTGTCTAATGCTTCAAACTATTTTTTAGTTCTATTAAGGCCCAATGTTACATTTATAAGGAGTGATGTTGCGGGCAACACATCTTATGGGATTGGCCATCTTTTGTAATTGGATTGATTTAGAGTTTCATTTTACTTTGTATTCATATAGGGATTAGTTTTTTAGATTATTATCAGTTGAGAAATTTATAGTACATGAACTTTATTTCTAGAAGCTATATAAGAAAGGATACAGTTGGAATTTAAAAAAAAAAAAAAAAAGATGTTTGATTAATGATATTTGATATTTATAGGGAATTTCCAAGCTGTTAAGAGCCCGTTTGGTCATAGAGTTCAAAAATTGTTGCTTAAAGAGATGTGAAAATTGTAGTTTAAAAAGTATTGTTGAAAAAACATGTTTTTAGTGTTTATAAAACAAAAAAATGTGTTTGGTATCATGGTTTAAATAATGTGTTTCAGTGTTCAAAAAATATAAAAAATGTGTTTGGTACGTGTGTTTAATTTTGTAAAAAAAGCTGAGCAAATGTACGAAATAACAATTTTTAAATCAGGAGAGAGAATACTCTTGTTCGTTGCTCAGAGATGAGAGTACAGAGAGGAGAGGAGACAAAGATTAAAAAAAAAGTTGATCAGGTGGGTCCGAGCATAGTCCAAAAAAGCTGATAAGTGAGTTCAATTTTATTACAGAAGTGTCATCGGAAACATCAATTTGTTGTTTCAAATCAACTTCGAGCACATTCCAAAAAATGCTGTTCAAACATGGGTTTTGGAGCAACAATTTCCAAACAACCCTGTTTTGAACTCCGTGACCAAACACATTTTTCCAAATTTTGGACACTAGTGTTCAGTGTTTAAACACTGAACACTGTGTTTTGAAAAGACAGACCAAACGGCCTCTAAGGTGCTGATTCCTAACAACTTTGGGGTAGATTCCTTAGTTTTCCTGCTTGGTGCTAATTCCAAGAAACCTAAAGTGTTGGTTCTTCAGTTTATATTTTGAATTTGTTCTTTTATCTTCCTCTTTGATATTGTCCTGCATCAAGCAAAGCTTAAGCCTAAGTAAACTTATATTTGCAATTTAAGTAACCTAACAGGCTTGTCGTACTAAGATTAGAAAAGGGTTAGCTAGGCTTGCTTATAAATACCCTCCAATGAACAACTTTATGTTATCAATATCAATTTTGTTTGCTCTCTTTTAAAATGACATTGGAGTTGTAGCTTAATGAAAAATCGTTTTGAAATTCTCAATATCCATCATATTTTGTTAAAATAAAAGAAAAATGATTTTCCAAAGTATAAAAAAATTTCATTTTGTCAATGCCTATAAATCTGGTCAACATGTTTTTCCTCAGTATTTTAAAACATTATAGCACAATTTCTCATACATCTTATCTTGATGAGCAATAATAGAATGCTCGAAATGAAATTACATGGGGTTTGGCTTGACGGCAGGAGTCTTTATCCTAGCACTTAGAAAGAAGCAGTTCGAGTGATAACCCCAGTAAAGCCCGTGTGATACATGTAGTATTACCCATTACTATCACGTGGCGTTGATAAGCTCACACCAGAAACTCCACTAGAGACTCCCTTTTTATTCAGCAAAAAAAAAAAATGCTCGAAATGAACAAAAATAATCACATTATCACCACTATCAAAGCTCTTACCATCTAAAATGAAAGCTTTAGGGTTCTATACAATTCTAAATTAGTAGATTTTATATTTTGTGGAAAAATTTACCCTAAATGATCTAAGTTTGGTGGTCTGATTTGGTCAATGAGCCATGCATGCCATTAAAACAAAAGTCAACTTGCTGATATTTGTTGGAGCCATGATGCAATCAAAAGAAATAGGACCAGAATGGAAAACCTCACCCCTAAGGCCCTAACTAAAAAAAAAAAAATGGATGAGAAACCTGGTCCACAAATTTGATCTCTGTACATCATTTTATTTTTTGGTCTTGCTCTCAACCAGGTACAACACGCGTGTATTAGATGAAGGAATTGAAGAGAAACTCCATGGAAAGTGCCGAGTCATTAGGATGAAATTTCTCAGTTTCCTGATTTGTCTTCATAATTTTGATGACCTTTCTTTAGTGGACTAAGTTTTTTCCTTTACTCTTTGAATATAATATTTTATAGGTATTACACAATATAGCTCATTATTTATTTTTTGAGAAGGAATAGCTCATTAAATATTGTGTAAGACTTCCCCATCCACAAGCTAGCAAAATCTGATAAAAGTTTGTCTTGATTCTCATTTTATAGCCATTTTTATTGAAAATTTCATCCAAGCTCTTCTACGTGATGTTCATAGTTATGGGAATAGTCAAGATGGACCAACAATAATAAGTTAATTACTCTTTTGGCCAAGAGTCTAGTAGCTCGATTACATGCTAAGCTAGGGGCCGTAGCTTTCCTTAGTTTTTAAAAAAAATTTCACAGCAACTAATTTTCTTAATTTCAATCATAATATACTCGCTGGTCCCCCTCAAATTTTTGAATTTGGCCTCTCACAGTGTAGAATTTATACTAAAAACATTTATAATTGGCTCTCTAATTTTGAACTCGTCTTTAAAAGCCCCCCCAAAAAAAAATTGAACTCTTTTGAAAAAAGCCCAAAAAAATTTAACGTATTATAAAAAAAAAACCCAAAAAATTAAATTGGCCCAAAAATAAAAATACCCAGTCCATTCGTTGCCTAGAAACACAGTCGATCAGCAGTTTTTCTCCTCCTCACACCGGACTTTCTTGGCCTCGCATAGCGATAACAAAGCTGACTGGCTATCTGTGAAATGGATAGAACTATAGCAGCTTGAAAGACTTTAAAAGTTAGATACACAGAGAGAAAGAATAACTTAGATGAGATCAGTGGTGAGTGAAATAATGTGTTGCGGAGTAAAGAGATTGAACAAGACACTTGGGAATACATGGAAAAAATTGAAACGCATGTTTTGGCTTTTAAAGTTTAAACTCTGACTCTTTGGTTTTATGATAGTATCACTCATAACACTTATTGTGAAAATGTCGCAAGCATTGATATACGTGACATAGTATTTCTGTAATATTTAATTAATTTTGCCAACTACTTTCCCTACACCAATGTATCATTTACTATTGCTTCTATTTATTTATTTATTTGTAAAATGCAAAACTAATTCTCTAAGTTTTTTCAGATTTCATTTCAGTTCTCTAACTTTGCTTTTATTCATTTCAGTCCTCTAACTTTCAAGTTTATTCAATTAAGATTTTTCCATCAACTTTTGTTATATGTTGTGGTTAATTTTTCAATTTTATAAATTTTTCTTCAAATTTTTTAAATTGAAAAAATTCAATTAATGATTGAAAAATATTTTCCGGATTTTTTTTTTCCAAAAAATTTTAACAAAAGTTAACGGAAATGCCTTAATTGAATAAATCTGAAACTTAGAGGACTGAAATGAACGAAAATAAAGTTAAAAAACTAAAATGAAATCTAAAGAAAGTTAGAAAGTCAGTTTTGCATTTTAACCTTTTTTTTTTTTTTTTTTTGTCTGGTCTTGTCAAATGTCAATTGTCATAATTTTTTTGTGAAAATATTATTTTAATCTCTATATTTTGAAATTATAGTTAATTTAATTTCTATATTTTGGTAATAGTTAATTTAGTTCTTATTGCTTTCAATTTGCAATTAATTTAATTCTTATCACTAAAGTCATTATTGGAAAATGTTTACGTGATGCTTATGTGGCTATTAAAATAATGATAAATTTTTTTATTGACATTATAAAATGTCACATCAGCATTTTAATATAGAAAAATTAATTTGTCAATTTTAAAGAGATTAAAAAAAACACCAACTTTGAAGCGAATCGGAGGAACGTTGAAGAGCTGTTTGTTTCAACATGTTCAGCGTGAGGGGAATAGATTAGCTCATTGTTTAGCTAAAAAAGCAATTTTATCTGCAAATACTGATGTATGGGTAGAATCTCTGCCTGAGAATGTGGAAGATGTTTTCCATTTGGATTTGCCTTGAACTTATGTTGTTTTTTTAGTTTTGGTTTTTCTTAATAATATTTTGCTTACCTTTGTCTCCATTGGAACCATAACACCTTCAATGATACATGAATTGGGTTCAACAACATGCAATGGAATGTGCTGATGGAACTTGTTGGTGTTGTGATAATATAATCAAGCTGATTTGGATCTGTAGTGTTGAGGAGTTGATCAAGCAAAGAAATTTGGTGGATGTTCTGTTCAAGGTTCAACATGATGTACCATCTTTGTCTTTGTACTGTTCCCCAGCATATGTAATAGGATCATCTCTCTCTCTCTCCAATTCGGCCCCAAAGAGGTTCTAATAGGCGTGTGGAGAACGACTTTGGGACAAATGAGGCTTCTGAACAAATTTAATTGGCTGAAACCATCCCTATCTTTGTGGAGATTGATTTTATGGGTTTATGTTCTTTTGAGTTTTATGTTCAAGATCTGTGTTCACAGATCTGCAATTTAAAGGTCTCTTATTCTTTTTCTTTTTTCTTTTTTAATTGATAAATTGATTTTTCCATTTAAAATGCTGATGTGGCATTTTCTCATACCAATAAAAAAAATTATCATTATTTTAATAGCCACGTAAACATTAATTGTGCTAAATATATATACACACCATTTACCATGTAGATATTTTTTGTTAATAACTTATAAATATAGATCAAATTGAATGCTACCAAAATGTAATAACCAAATTGACTATGACCTCAAAATATAGGGATCAAAATAGTATTTTTACCTATTGATATTGGGTTTCTCTCTCTCTCTTTCTTTTGTAGTAAATTATATTTGGTGTAACATTTTGTTAAGTTATATGAGTCACTTTTCATTGGTGTAATATATTCAAAATCACACCTAGATTACATAATTTAATTATCCTTAACACGCTTTTCAATTTTCATGTTAATCAGTCGGATGTAGTTTACTTTTTAATCACTAAATTCACTTTTTTTAATATATAATTTATAAAATAAACTTAACATTTATTTTTTTTTTTTTGGCAAAAAAAATAGCTATTAATCTCTTATCATCTAAGATTTTGTAAGATAGAGAAATTTTTTAGAGGCAATTTAATATCTAATCAACAATTCACATTCTTTAACCCATTGGCAGTTGAGCCTGCATGATGACACAACTCACAACCTAACCGTCAAGGACCAATTTTGAATCGAACAACGGCCCAAGTCAATTCTCCAGTTATATAAAATGTCATTCATGTCCACCTACGAACAACAAAATATATGACCTCGACCCTACAATCTTGGAGATAACTTCGAAATTAAAGGGGACAAATGACACGGGATAGAATTCCAAAATTCTTGAGATAATGCAATCTCTAGTGGGAGTACAATTGTACAAATATAGAGCACCACCATGAACCTGGAGAGGTATGCAAACACCAGCACCTCTTAACAAGGTTCCGTTGTGTTATTGCAGGTAAACATGGGACAAGTGATCAAATTGCATCATCGGAAGCCAATCTTAAGACTGACTTCTCATGACAAACAGAAGCTCTGTAAAGCAAGGGTGGATAGAGGTGGGTTAACAACAATCTACGTGTTGACTATACTTATGTGATTAGAAGTTCTATTTGAAAAAAAAATAATAATAATAACTTTAAAAAATAATATAATATATTTGGACCTAAACTCATAGAATAAACTCTTTTTTTTTTTTTTTTTGAGGAACTATAGACTAAACTTTTAAGTTAAATGTTGTCTCAATATATTATATTAAGGGGAAAAGTTGATGAATGTCGTAAGGACATGTTTAAGAAATAATTTTGGAAGCTTTTTATGAGAAAAGGAAAAAAAAAATGATATTTTGACAGTTTTTTATATTTTCCATAAAAGTATTGTCAAAATTTTCTTATAAATTAACAAATGCCATAATGGCATCCATTAACAAGACCCTATTTTAAGACCCAATCACAAAGAAGATATTTTAGCTTAGTTTAGCTCATTTACAGACATCTTGCTAGCTTTTGTCACCTTCAAGGTTGATGGCTTTTGGGAATAAAATATGAATTTTATATGGATACTATAACTTTTTTTACATAAATTTTACGCAAAAACACTATTTTAGTTCTTATATTTTTGGGTTACAGTCAATTTAGTTTTTACATTTTGGTGGCAGCCGATTTGATCCCAATTATTTTTAACTTGCATTTAATTTAGTCCATATCATTAAATCACTAACGGAAAGTACATATGTGACTAATAGTGTGCATTATTAGCATGTCTAATACTAACGTGTCTAAATTTAAGTGTCCACGTCAACGCTTAGATGACAAAAAAAGTCACATCAGCATTTTAAAAAAAATAATAATGAAAAAGGCAAACCATTAGCACCAAAAATTATAATAATAAACATAAAAAATACAAAAATCTTGGAATAGAGAAATCTAGGCTAGATAGATCATTTTGAAGAGAAGATAATAAATATACTACACGCAATAAATGAATACATATATTCAGCACAAAATGAAAATGTATTTTTTGGATTGGTACAAGTTGAGGCTGGGAATCTTGAAGAACTGCGTGGGTTACTTGGATTGCTAGCAGTGGCTCTCCTTCTTGGGCTCACGAATATGTTCTAATGTTTATGTATTAGTCATTTTGTGGCTATGGAAATTGAAATCCTAGGTTGTAAATGCATTTTAAATCTCTGATTAAAGCTTTGTATGTTTTTTTTTTTTTTTAATAAATTGGTTCGCTTTTTTAACTCATAGAAGAAGTTGGTTCTTTATGACATTCTGTTCTCAACGTTTGTTGATTTTGAATTTAGGTATGCCTTAATTGGATTAGTAAGGAAGATAAGAAAGAACGAGAAGATTGTAATAATATCCTGTGATTATTTAGTTTGGCAGTGCTGGATCTGCAATTGTTGGTGGTGTCGGATTGGTGTAGGGGATCTGGATTTAATAATGGTTGTGTTGGACTGTTTGGGTGAAAATTTGAATGGTTACCAAGAATTGATAAGAAAATTAAACGAAAAAAAGAAAAAGAAAAAAAGAAAAGGATATAATTGGTAAAAACATAACGAAAGAAAAATATTTTAAAAGGTTGATGTGGCTTTTTTTTTTGCCATCTAAGGACTGACGTGGATACTTAGATTTAAACACATCAACATTAGACATGCTAAAATGACACCATTTTTTTTTTGACGAAAGATAGATGTGTATTAACTTCAAAATAAGTTGTACAATGGGCCTCCTAAAGAGCAGGCAGCCCATGCATGAGCTCAACAACGTGCCATGCTTCGAGCCAGGCGCTGGTACTCATCCAAAAACGAGACTGCTCCCTTTTAAGAATAGCATGCGGCGGAGTTTGAGTTGCTTGACTTGCTTCAAACTGGACCCGGTTTCGTGCGTTCCAAATTGACCATGCCACCATTGCCCCACGTCTCGATATCCTTTCTTACTCAATTTCTCCACCAAGGTCCGGGCTAAGCTGAGGAAACACACTTCTGGAGCTTTCCGCGAACAAGTGCCCAGATATTTCGTGC
The DNA here is from genome assembly GCF_001633185.2 of Quercus lobata. NCBI lineage: Eukaryota > Viridiplantae > Streptophyta > Magnoliopsida > Fagales > Fagaceae > Quercus > Quercus lobata. Next base: position 7,504,533 of record NC_044906.1, on the reverse strand, counting down.
TAAGGGGCACTGTTAGGGTCCATGTGAACCTTCCTTCGGCAGAGGTTGCTCGGGTTGGTAGGATGTCCAAGCAAGCTCTCCACACAAAGTTACGCACCTTAGGAGGGATGGGTAGCTTCCATAGCCTATTCCATATCCTCTTGTCATCCCCTGCTTCGGAGTGTTCTTCACTTGACCTCCGGTGAATACACACCATTAGACATGTAGACATTTTCCATTAGTGATTTGACAATAAAGATCAAATTGAGGGCAAGTTGAAAATGACTAAAACTAAATTGACTGTCACCAAAATGTAAGAATCAAATTGACTATGATCTCAAATTGTAGAGACTAAAATGGTTTTTTCGCTTAAATTTTATAAACTAATATTTTATCATTTATCAAAAAGTAATTCACATATTTATTTATTATATTTTTTAAGTTCAACAATCATATGTACTTTACTATATTAATTTGTAAAATTTTGTCTATATTAATTTATAAAGGTTATATAGTAAAGTTATAATAACTTTAGCATTTTCCATTAAATATATATTCCACATATCAATAAAAGTGAAAATTTATCCATAATTTTTTTGTGGAGTTTACTGGGTCTAAGCTCTGATATGAGATTTGGATCTCACGTGCTTGACCTATCCAAAATTGGCAAAGAGGGTAGAAGAAAAAAAGAGAACATTTTTTCAGCAAAGCAAAGGCAAATAGATGAGACTAAAAGTAGAAGACAAGATTTTTGTTTTTTTGATGATTATGGGCCGTTTCATGTAATATATAAATACATGGATTGGTTGCATGGCTCTCTCTGAATAGTGAATTAATAAATACAGCTTGTTTTGTTCTTGTTATGTTCTCCATCGGCTATTGAAAATGTGATAGCTGGTGCCGTCCATTCATATAATTTACAATTGCTTAGCTCTCATATATATTGAACTTTTTTATCTGGATAAGGCACACTTTTTAAATAAATAAATAAAAAACTTCAAAAAGGAACATATAGAAGGACCTAGAACAGAACAACAATGAAAACAGACAACAAATAGGGCTTATCGACATGTATCAACAGAATTGTAGTTGTTGTGATTCTAAAATTTACCCAATATTCCGTTGTACCACTTATAAATTTGCTTTGGACTTTAAATGTGCTACACTACCACAAACCGCAAGGTACAAACAACAGGAGCATCTCTTCACTCTTTCTTATACTGCTGAAGATAACTCAAGTGAATATTATTGTGATATTTGTGAAGAAGAACGCAACCCAAAACATTGGTTCTACTATTGTGTAAATTGCGATTATCCTATACATCCCAAATGTATTCTTGGAAAATACCCAACTATCAAGTTTGGAAGTGCATATGAATTTTCCTTTCACCAACACCCCCTTACTTTCATTGAGGAAACCAAAGACCACCTTAAATGTAACCATTGTGGTCATACTTGCACAGAGTTCTTTTATCAGTGTGCCCAGTGTAATTTCAACAGACATTGTAATTGTGCATATTAAGGACAAATGTAGTTTTAATTTTTATTTATATATTCTCCTGTTGGGTTGAGCCTGACTTCTTTATTATCAAATCAAATGCTTTATTACAACAATCCATTAGTGTCATTTACAGAACTTTTATTTATTTTCTTTCCTTTTGCTTATAAGCTTATTTGGATTGTTGTTTCATACGTCCAAACTGACCAAAACAATTAAGTGTTGTCACATTCATTAAAGTTAGATTTCAATTCTTCGTTGAACCTACCAATCTTGATGCTGTTAATAAGCCTAAGGTGAGTTTTTTCTCTATTTTATTTATAGTATGTTTGCGTCTTGAACAACATTTGAGCTGGTTGTTGGTGTGTGTGTGTGTGTGTATGTTTAGGTGTTGGGACATTGGTCAATTGCCGATGACGTGACCATTTTAGGGCTATGGGTGGTGTTTCGGGTGTATCCTACCTTTTTGGCAAAATGTCTTATAAACCTCAAGTATTAATTCAATTACATAAAATACAAGCAGTTTAGGCTCATAAGTTTAAAAATTGTCTATGAGGGAAATTATGCAGTCTTAGAGAAGATAAGGATCCTCAAAAGCACATTGACAAATCACTAAGAATAGAAAGGTTGGTTTTCCTCTTAATTTTTAATCAATTAGGTCATTTTCTTTTTGTTTACTTCCATTATTTGTTAGTAATTTTCTTTTGGCAGTGTACTCACTCCTTGAATGACAGTAGAGGTTGATCCCCTATCACCTTGCTTGTCTGGGAAGCCCTTATTCATAAAGGTTTGAATCTCTCTTCCTTGTATTCTATTCCATCTTTGAAGATGTAGCATTGGAGATATAATGTCACCATCCAGGTAGAAATTGCTCCTTCGCCCATCTATTGACCTGAGTAATATTGTTACAAATGTAACTCATCATTTCTTTTCATTGTTGCAAATGATGAATTGCATATATTTGTGTAATTTTTTAGTTTTCCACTTTTATAACTTACTAGTTAGCTTTGAAGATGCCAAAACATGATTAGAACTAAAATAGTAGAGCAACTCAATGATTCATTGTATAATCCTATTTGTGGATAACAGTAATGGGTCAAAGACTGTCTATTTCTAGCGAAGATTTTGTCACTTACAAGAAGTGTGGGTTTATCTTTGACAGAAAGAATATAATCAGTATCGCTTGAAGGGGAATGCTTTGAAGAAAGAACAGAAAAAGCTTATGCTGGATCTGATTAATGCGTTGATTAACACAAGAATAATGGCAAACAAGATCCATACCTGTCTTAAGTATTTCTACTTGGCAGAGTCCTTCAAGTATTGATGCTATAATAGCTTGGATAATTAGAGGTCAGCATATAGTAGTTCTTGTCTTCATTGGTCATCATTTCAATACACACTTCCAAAGGTTGTATTGTTAGTAGGATTTTATAGCTAGCTTGGTCATTGTCTTTTGGTACACCCACAATGTTGAAATCAATCTTAGCAGGGGCAGAACATTCAAGAATTCACAATGGCAGAGAATAAACTGAATGGAATGGTTCTTGAATGCCTATAGAAACCAAGGGCTTTGTAAATAATAATGACAATTCAAACCGGAGACTCAACTTGAGGTTGTAAATAATAAAGAGCTTAAGAAAGGGAGGCTCAACATGTTTGTCAAGAGTAACAAATAACCTAAAAATGGAGAATTTGAAAATGAAAGTGGTGAGCTTGATTAGATTTAGAGATTTGTTCCCTTTTGGTTTAACTGATCTGTTAAATATCAAAGATGAAGTTCTTGAGCATAATGGTATTGCTTGGCTTAGTTTTACTTAAAATTTTCAAATTGAATGAAGTGGGTATATATATTTTCGTTATTGTTAACCACAAGAATGCTATTTGCACGTTTTGTTGTGCTCTTGTTTTCAAACCCAACCTTTAAGCCTTCATTTAAAATTAACACAGAGATCACATTTACATGAAATTCAAATCTGCTCTCATTTTTCCTGTGTAGGCTCATTTTGTAATAACTTGGCATTTAGTCTATGTCATAATCAAGTACACATGCTATGAGATGCTACACTTATTTATATTGGGACCCTTTCTTCCCCCCTTCCCCCCACCACCACCCCCCCCCCCCCATTTTTTCACAATTATTTGTATTTAATTGAACTTCTTCATGTAATTGCCTCTTGTGCCATGTGGCCCATGTTATCTTGTAGGTCACTACTCTGGATATTAGTAGACACAGACTTACATTAGCCATGAGAATTTTAATTTTTGGACTGTGTTGGTTTAATCTGAATTGGAGCCTTTATTTTATTTTATTTTTGCACCATTATTTATAGTATTTGAGAGATGGAGTGAGGTTAAGGAACCAATTGGCATTCATTTGGAGCACAGGTTACGGTACATGATTATACTAAAAATTTTCATTTGCTTGCACCTAAGTTACCAAGCTTTAGGGTGTGATTTTGAGTGATGAATTTCTACAAATTTTGAATTTCATTCTGCCACCTTATTGTAATATCCTTTTGCTCATATATGAATCTATTTTCCCTCTTTTTGGGTTACACTCTCTTCCTTTTTTCTCGGATGTGCAAATACAGATAGTCTTTTATTCTACAATGGGGTTCATTAACAATATTTAAATATATTGAGTGGAAATTTAGAGAAGCAATGCTTTCTAGTTCTTATTCTCAGGTACCTTCATTCTTACACTCTTAATTTCTTTATGAAATCTCTTTTATTTATTTTTAAGTTTTGGGAGTTTTTCACTTTTTGGAGTTAAATCTTTATTGAGTGTTTTTGTTTGATCATTTTCTTGATTATACAAAATCAATACATGTTCAACTTTTAACGCTATTGTTATAACTTAAACACAAAGCAGTCGTTATAAAAGTTAATCGGAACGTATCCTTGTCATAAATATGGAGATCTTTTTCTTATTAGAAGATCAAAAACCCAATTGCTATATAAATTTGTATTTTGGTTTGGATCAACCTGTTATTCCAATGTGGTGGAGGGAATGTGTCTTACTCTCCCTGTGTTTGATGAAAAAACTGTCTCCTTTGGCACAACTTTGGCCACACTTAAGATTGAAGATCATTAGACTTTATTTGTTTAAAATAACAAAAATTGTGACAGGTGCATGCAGGTCATTCCACCTCCATTTTTTAGTTGTGTGAAGTGTAGCTTCTTTCTTCAAAAATCTTGTGTTAAATTACCTAGAAAAAGGCAACATCCACTCACTCACCCTCCCAAAGACATACTTTACTAAACTGATTGTAATAACTTCAATCTACCTGCAAAGGATAAGTATTAAAATTTCCAAGCATTTATTCTTCTTGTTATTTTCTCAATTAGGGTCCTGCAATCATGATAGCTCAGCTTACCAGGGACTAGAGGCATACCTAGATATCTAACTGGGAGACTACCTTCCTTAAAGTGAAGAGCATCCAAAAATCTGATTCTTTAGACTAGAAAATACACCTACAAAAAATAATTTACTTGTAGAATATTAATCTACAAGCCTGAAATCACTTTGAAATCTTCCAAACATTTTTCACTAACTGGACTTGGAGTAGATAAGCTCTTCTGAAAATCCTTAAGTTGTTTGTACAATATAGATTAATAAGCAGCATATTCTCACATCTGGGATGGAATTTGAAGTCCTTGCAACCAAGAATCCTTTTTTTAAGCATCTGAGTTAGGAATTCCATTGCTAGCAAAAACAAATAGGGGGTCAATGGATCCCTTTGTCTCATCCACTTGACACCTCGAAAAAAAACCAGCTAGTCCTCCATTTGCAACCACAAGGTACATAGGAGTGGTAATACACTCCCTCACCCAATTAGCATATCTTGAGGGAAAAGCCACAATCTGAAGGTACTGAAAAATAAACCACCATTATGCTAACTCATAAGCTTTCCTAATTTCCACTTCTATGATAGTTCTTAACAATTTCATGAGCTACTAGCATAGTTTCTGCTATATTCCTGCTAAGCACAAACGCAGTTTGGTTGGGGCTAATAATATCATTCAAGCATGATTTAAGTATGTTAGTCAAGTCCTTTGTGATGCACTTATAAATTATACATCAACAAGAATTGGTCTATAATCCCCAATGCTTGAAGGATTGCTCACTTTAGGGACAAGAGTAATAATTGTTGCATTCACCACTCCAAGTAACCTACCTGAATTGAGAAACAACTGGATGGCATGGGCTACATCTGAATGGATAACAACAGGCCAAGCTTTTTGAAAAAACAAGCTGTGAACCCATCAAGGCCTGGGCCTTCTATCCTTTCAAGAAAATGTAGTTTGCTAGATCTCCCAACTTGAAACATAACCATTAAGCTTAATCAAACTGGGTTTTTTATATTTATATATTTATGATAGTAAAAATTAGTTCTTTCGCATTCAAATGTTACTGTTTTCTTTTTTTCCTACATTTTCTCAGGAACCAAACGAAAAATGAGTGTAAAGAAGGCGATGGGGCTTACCAGATCTTGAGTAGTGAAGATCCAATTCGCTCGGTGAGTCGAGGTCTGGAAATCGGCCATGGCGACTCAGAAACCCTAACTCAGTTGCTCTAAGTAAATTAATTAATTTTACAATTTTTATTTATGGGATTTTGTAATAAAGTGAATTGATTAGCAAAGAGAATTTTTTTGGGGTTCTGACTTGTGAGTGATGAAAGAAGGAAAGGAATAGAGAGAGACCAATTTTGTCAGAATGTTTGGGTTTTTAGGGGTTTGGGTTTTGGAAAATTATTGAATGTTTGAGTTTTTTCTTTCCCTTTTTTTTTTTCCAGAAAAAAAAAATAATGAGTAATTTTTATTATTAAAGTCATAATAATATTATTAATAGATAAATATTTCAATATATATATATATATATAAATAAATATTATTTGTGATGTCAAAGAACTTATGATCCGGCCTATGCTCTACTAAGGCCCAAGGCCCATGCCGAGGAAGGTATTTACCGAGGACAAATAGGGAAAGGCCGAAATGTCGGGGGCACAGCCGAGGATGACCCTGTCCTCGGCATTCCAAGACTTCAAAGGGAAGAGCAACATCTTATTGAAAGCTGCCCCCAAAAAGCCCCCTGAAGAAGAGACGAGTAGAATGGGACCCACGTGGGGGTACAGTGCGGAACTGGTTCAAGGTAAATACGTCACCTCTGCATTAAATGTGCCCGCAAACGTCCTAACCATATTAATGAGAAAAGACGCCTAAACAGGGTGCCTTCGGTCATCGCAACTAACAAAAAGCAAGGGGAGGCAGCTGATGGGACGGGTACTTAAGTAGGTACCTGCCTGATCAACAAGTGGAGAGCTAAGATCAACCAAGAAGGGTTATATAATGTAAAGGTTGATGCACCAAAAATGGTCTGGGAAAAAAGGCTAAAAACCAGAGTCTCCCAAATCGCCTCAAGGAGAAAGACTCCTCGAGCGAATACGGCTTAATTCTATATGAACACCACGACTAACCCCGTCCAGTGACTAAGGCCTAGCCTTTCAAACCCACGCTCTACAAATGATATTGTTTGGGCCTTTTTACGTGCAAACCCAATATCCTTTTTGGGTCATTACAAATTGAGTCCTTACATTATTAAATAAATTTCAAATTAAAGAATTTATAGAAAAAAAAACTTACCTAATTTATTTGAATCAATTTGGAGAATACAAAATTAATTGAATCAAAATATGTTAGTGTTAAGTTGCCTATCTAAAATTACATAAAGTAATAATCAAGATAACTTTATATAATTTAACATTATTTGTAACTCAAAAACCAAATATATGTTAAATGATGATGTGAATTAGGAAAAAAATGATGACTTATTCCTCTTACACGGGAATGTGTAGCCCCTAAGGGGTGGATTACAAGATCCAAAGGGTTAAAATACCTCTTAAGTAAAATGGGATAAGGAAAAACTAAATCTTAACTAAGTTTCACATCACTTAAGTAAGAGATTTTTAAAAGTTCTTCAAAAAACATATTAAAAAAATATAAAATAAAATAAAAAGGTAAAAAATTGTGTCACCATTATAACAAATCAACAAAGAATCAACATCATTATATCTATATAAAATTCGTAACTTTCTTTCAATTGCAGCCCACTTAAAAATAAAGGGTTTATTGAGCCAACTATGAGAGCTTTGGTAAAAGAAAATTAGGCATCTTGCAATTTTATAAACCAATAGATAAGCAAAGTCTCGTCTATCATAAGTTGAAATATTATTGTATTTATATTCTATATATAAAAAATATATTATACAAATTAGTTTTTTTAACTCTCTAATAGGAGCAAAATTTATATCCAAGTGTTTATATTGTAAACGAAAATAAATTAAATAAGAACGTAAAACTGTTTTTTAAACCTCCAATAATAGCTAACCACATCATTACTTTTCATGCTTCATAATACTCTCGCCTACATATAAACATTCCTCCAAAAAGTTACATTTACCATTAAATATTCTTCTACATGTAGAAGAAATGAGTTTGGACAATTATGAGTTATTTCTTGTGTGTTTATAGATTTTAATTTAAGTTACACTTTGTAGTAAGTTTAAGTAATATTACACTACTTAATTTTTTTTATTTAATGCGAATATTAATAAATCTACCATTGAATTACATCTTTTACTTTTACTATACATGCTTGCAAAATTTTAAATTGATAAGAGATCAATAATTATGTTTTTTTAACAATTATTTAAATTTCAAAATTTTAAAATTATGCATAAAACATGAGTTTTTAGATTAAATAGTAAATAACATCAACGTGATATAAAATTTGACATGTGTATTAAGAACATAAATAACATTTAATTGAACGGTAGGATTTTAAAATTTTATTCCAATAAAAATTATAAAGTGATATAATATTGCTTAAAGATGAGAGTGAGAGAGAAAAGTACCAAGAACAAGAACAAAACAATAACCTGTAAGGTCTTAGCAAACTCCACAGGTAAAGCCCAATAAGACATAAAACATTAACAGAATGGCCTTGCTAGAAGATAAGCCACATTGTTGTTATCTTCCTATGACCCGCTTAATAAAAACAAGCTTCACATTAGGATTTCAGCAAACTTAGCTTTGAATTCTAGGCACACCCAGATAATAGCAATTTAAAATGAAATTTTGGAGCCTCCAAGAATATACTTATTAGAAAATAAAAAATGAAACAGACATCCCTATGTTCAATATTATGATTGATTGTTAGTGAGAATATTTTAATCTCTATCTGAGGAGCATAGTTACTAGAAGGTCAGAGTGTAGATCCAGTTACGGCCACAATAAAAACATGAATGTTGTCACTTTGAATCACTTCAACTCCAGAATTGTTTATTCAAATTCTAGCAAATTAAAACACTCTATATGCTAATTGCTAGTTTTTTTTTTTTTTTTTTTTTTTTTAAAGCATTAGAAAGGTTCTTTCTTTTTTCAGTCCTTTTTAACAACTAAAGATGTTAGGTTTTAGTTGGCGAATTCCATGTATGAAAAACGTATACACATTTATTTTTTCTTCTTTTGTGAAATTATTAGACAATTAGACATTTAGTTGGCTACAAACTTCAAATTATTAGACAATTAAAGATAAAAATAAAATTTGGTTACAAACTTGGTTATAACTTAAGGTTACAATCTCACTAAATATCTTTTTATTATATGTGAATTTTGACAAATTTGCTATTGGATTATATTATCTTTTTATATCCTTTATGCTTATAAAATTTTCAGAAGATCAAAGATCAATAGCTATGTCATCAATCAATTATTTAAATTGTAAGTTTTTATAATCTAAATTTTTTTATAAAATAAGTACGCAAAATTTGACATGTTTGATAAGAGCGTAAAGAGCATGCAAACTAACGGTTAGATTTTCAAAATATGTAGCAATGTTAATTTTTTTTTTTTTTTTAAATGAAGAGTAACTCTGGGCTACAACTAAGAGGTGTAACTTTATGTAAAGCTTGTCTAGGACTAACCCTGGACCCTGTAACTCCTATACATACCCTACTAAAGTAGAATCTAGATAGCTTAAAAGAGTAGGAAGGAATGAATGAATTAATGTGCAATGAAAAAGAAAAGAAAGGAATCAAAAGATCTCTTTCTTTTCTTGGATGTTAAATGTAAAGAGAACGAATATTAGGAAAGAAAAAAACATTATGGAACTTCATTATCATTATATATACCTTATGTATTCTTTACTTTTTATTTGTGATCAATCTAGTAAGGTAAAAATCTATTTTGACTTTTTTTTAAAGGGCAAAACGTGGCTACATAATGGCTACAATTCTCGCTAAAAAAATTAACATGATTACATATTTTGAAAATCTAACTATTGAATTGTTTGTTCTTTATTATTGATCTTTGATCTTTTGAAAATTTTGCAAGTATAAAAGATATAAGAAAAAAAATGTAAATTAATGGTGGATTTGGCAAAATTCACATCCAAAATGTGTAAATGTATGCTCCTTTCTTCTACGATTAAGCAATTTTGGTTGGGATTAAGTATGTTGATTCATTAATTTACTGGTAAGCCACCAACAATTTTGACATTTTTCTCACTTGCAAAGAGTTTTTCTCTTTTGGTGGAAGATCAAGTTAACTTTAGCTGCAATGGTGGTGACTGAACAGTTCTTAGTGGCTGCAATTATGTAATAGTGGAAAGTGTTAGTATGGACAAGCAAGCAAAAAGAAAGATAATGTAAATGGCAGTAAGAATTCTGGACATGGATCAAAAAAAGATTAAATAAAAGAGAATATATAAGTCTAATTTGGCAAGCAAATCATAAATACCTTACCTTATTTCTCTTGTTCCAATGAGTCATACAACCCTAAAGTGGCAAGCAAGCACAAATGCTTTGCTTTGCCTACTTCTCTTTTTTTTTTTTTTGGAACAATGGCATAATAATCCTCTATATATAGTAGAAGTTCTAAATGAATTCTAATGAATTTGGATTTCACAAAACTAAAATTGAGGCTAACGTGGAACCTTTCTTAGGGTGTTTTGAAGCCAAAATTATATCTTCCTTTTGTAAGTATTGATAATTGTTTTTACAAATTTGTTCATATATGTGTGTGTGTGTGTTTCTATTGTTATTCATAAATGATAGAGTGCTTTGCTTGCTTAAAATTTGTCATATAGATGTTAAATGTGGTAACATTTCATTGCAATTGAAATTGACACTATATTTGTGTGAGAGATATTACTACCTAATGGTTTGGTTTATGTTACATTTAATGTATCATTGATAAAATGTATATGACTTAAGTAACTATTTTATTTTATTTTTTGAGAAAGAAGTAAGTATTTTCTTGAATCCAAGTTTTATTTAATATCTATTATAGGTTAATCACAAGCAATATTTCAAAATAACCAGTTGTAATTAACTATTAAATCTAAAAGATTACATGCCAAAAATAATAATAATAATAAAGACTAGTAAGTTTTAAATGCCTAATTACCTTTTTAGTTGAAAAAAAAAAAAAAAAAAAACCTTAGCAAGATGATTGTAGAAAAGAAACTTATTCCACAATGAATTTAGCAAACTATTGTTATAAATAAAAGTTTTGAGGAATATAATTTTTGTAAAAATTACCCAAAGTCTAATTTGAATCTATTCCTTATCAAATCTTAATTTTGTCTCATATTGATAGTAAGATAATTTACATTCCTTCGTGAAAATTAACAACTCATTTTTTTTCTCTCTTTTTATTATATGTGGGGAAGAGGGTTTTTTAACCTAAATTTTCTTCATCAAGAACACCCGGTAGTGTCATTAGGTTTTAAAATTATTGTCAAAATATTAAAAGACATAAAGATTAAGGAAGTGATAAATTGAGCAACCAAAAAAAATAAAAAAATTAAGAGAATGATCTAATGGAAAAGAGGCATAGCTTTATGCAAGTAGAAACTATACAATTACAAATAAGAAATTACCTTGTTGCATTTCTAACGGTAAAATTGACGTAATATTTATATTTAACGTTTCAGGTGCATTGCTGTTAATATATAAAAAAGTTTCGTTTTATATTTTTTTTAAATGTTAAGTTTTTCACTTTTAACATTCCCCCACACCAGTTTCTACATTGTAAAATTGAAAATACCCACCCGGCCCAACCCATGACTTCTAAATTTTAAGTTTCAAACAATCAGGTCCAAATTTCTTTAATTTCATTCTAAAACTAACGGTATGAACCCAAACCAAAAGCTTTGAATCTTTATTTAGCCAAAAAAAAAAAAAAAACGCTGAATCTTTAAAGAAAATGGTGTTTGTTAGATAGATTCTGACGCATCACTATCACTGCCTGCCTCTTTCTCTCTCTCTCTGTTTATTTTTGTATATTAATGTGAATCTCATCCATCTGACTATCTACATTTCGAATCACCCACCCCCCTTTGTGTCTCATCTGATGCCCTTTTCTTTCTTTTTCTCTTAACTAATTTGATGATTATGTATGTGATTGTTACTGTGACTGTGCATGTCATAGAACAAGAAGATGGAGCAGCCGCAACAGTTTCTACATTTTTGCACTTGAAATTGACGCAAAATGGTTTAGTTTATGTTACATTTAATGTATCTTTCGATAAAATGAATATCACTTAAATAACTATTTTCTTGAATCCAGTTTTTATGTAATATCTATTATAAGTTACTCACAAACAATAGTTCATCCCAAATTTCTTAATTTCATTCTAAAAATCCAATTTTTTTACTTACTTTTATTAGACCCAAGTAATTAAAATCCTATAATCACTTCAATATCTCTCACAACCAAACTCCACATCAATCATTTTACATCAAAATTGAGAATGCTGTCGTTAGATTTGAAACCAATTCTCACGCATTGCGCCCCTCTTTCTCTCTGTTTCTTTTCGTATGTGATCCACCTACATTTGGATTCACCCATCTCTTTGTGTCTGATGCCATTTTCTTTTTGTAGTTATAGATAAATGTTACAGGAACTTAACTTCAACAGACTCAAAATTAAGGCCAATTGGAAGCTTTTTTTAGGGGTGTTTTGGAGCCAAATTGTATAATTCTTGCTGTAAGTATATACTTTTACAAATTTGTTCGTATGTGTGTGTTTTTGTTTTATTGTTATTTATAAACTATAGATTACTTTACTTGCTTAAAATTTTTCATATAAACATAAATGTTGTAAAATTTGGGCTGTGTTTAGTTTGATTGAAATTGATTTCACGAAAACATTTTCCTCATTTACGGGTACTTGGGGTGACTGGAAATGTTGGTCAACTATAAATTTTTTTTTTCACTTGACCATAAGATAAGAGCATTTATGGTGAAAATTAGTTTATACTTTTATTTTTCATAAACCATTTTTCATGTCACCCAAACTCATCAATTGAAATTCCACCCCCCACTCCCCACTAAAATTCCCAGTTTTTGGTGGCCAACCACTATCGCTAACCGCTGGTCCTTGATTACAATTTTTTTTTTTTAAATCTAAAATTTTACTCTTTTTTTATTATATATGTGCTTGGGAGATGAGAATGTGTTAAAGTAGTAGAAAATATGTTTTTCATAACATTTATACAACTAAACACTTACAAATATTTTCCAGAGTATTTTTAGGAATGCAACCAAACACTTGGAAAAAAAAAAAATTTGGAAAAAAATTTTCACATGAAAATATTTTATTGGACTTGAATTGACTCTATAGTTTTGTGAGATATATTATTGTTAAATTATGAGATAATAAAAGGTATATCATGTTTTTTTGGTTGTATGATGAAAGGTATATCTCTTAATTGTTTTTTTATTTTTTATAAGTCATTATTTTCTTGATTCTAAGTTTTTTATTTGATATTTATTATAGGTTAATCACATGTAAAATTTTAAAATAATTAGTTGTCATTTACTATTAAATCTATAAAATTAGTTGTTTATTGTGTTGAAGAATACCCCAAAAAAAAAAAAAAAAAAAAACTTAAAATTTTTTTCATAGATTAGTGAGTTGTTAATGCCCAATTACCATAATATTTGAAAGAAAGAATAGATCACACTAATATTTGGTAAGGAAGGTAATTGTAGGAAATAAAATTATTCCAATAGTGGATTTAGCAAATTATTTTTTTTAGAAGAACCTAATCCCTATTAAATTTTGTCCCATAAAGATAGTTTACATTCTTTTTTGAACTAAGCTACAAAATCTTGTCAAAATATTATAAAGATTAAGGGAGTGGTAGAATGAGCATTAAAAAAAAAAAAAAAAAAATTCAAGAGTGATTGAATGAAAGAAAGAGACACATAAAAAAAAAAGAAAAAAAAAAGCCATTATTCTTATTATTTATCCAAAGAAATAATATTTTTCTAGTCAAGTAAAAAAATCACGTTTTTATTATAATAAAATCAATTTATAGAATTCCTAATCCTATGTCTATGTCTTTCAGTTTTAACATTGCACAATTGAAAAGACCCACCCAACAAAAATACCCACCCGAGCCAAACCCATGCCTTTTAAACAATCTGGTCCGAATAGAACAACTCTTCACGCCCAAATCCCTCTGTATACGCTCTGTAAGTAAGGGTATGAACCCAAACCAAACCAAAAGCTTTGAATCATCAGTTTTTGTTATTAAAATCCAAACTCCAAAATGGGTCATTTTACATGGAAATTTAAAGAAAATGGTGTGTTGTTAGATAGATTCGAAACCAATTCTGACGCATCACTATTTTGATGATTATGTCATAGAACAACAAGATGGAGCAGCCGCAGCAGCAGCAGCAGCACCTTCTACATTTTTCCCATTCAAACCATCCCTTGCTCTTCGAACAAGACAACAAATTTGGACTTACTTGTTGTGGGTGCCAAGAATCAGTTTATGGCCCTACCTACTCTTGTCGAGAATGCAGTGTGTTGTTTTGGCGGGAATTCGTTCATCATAAATCATGTGCAGAATTGCCACTTGGGTTGCACCATCCCTTGCACCCAATCCATCCTCTCATTCTCTTTGATGAAAAGACACATTATCCTGAACAAGAAGAAGAAGACAAACAAAAGACCAAATGCCAAGTCTGCAATGAATCTCGCCGACAATACACTTATCGCTGTTACCGCTGCGACTTCAACCTTCACGCCACATGTGCTTCCTTACCGCCCACCATCAAATCTTCTCAAGTCCACCACCACCCATTAACCCCCTTTTGGAAGTGGATGTCGTTCACTTGTGACCTTTGTGCCAAAAAAGTCAAAGGTATACCTAATCAGTGTGCCCTGTGTAGTTATTGCGTTCATAATACTTGTGCTTCTTTGCCGCGCACACTCAAAGTTGAATATCACAGGCACCCCCTCCACCTCACCCATTCTTCTCTTGAAGTTGAACTCCATCAATCCGACTTCCGATTTTGTCAGCGCTGTGCTCAAAAAGTGAACACAAACTCTGGGTTTTACTATTGCTCCAAATGCAATTTCGTTGTCCATCTCGATTGTGCTGTGGACTACAGATATAGGGAGAACATAAATTTGCTGAAATTTAAAGAGGAGGAGAATGAAGATCCAGAGATTGTTGACTTGGAAGCTTACAAAGTCAAAAATATGAAAGTGGGGGAGGACGGATCTAAAATAGCCTCAGAAATCCAACACTTCAGTCATGAGCATGAGTTAAAGCTTTCGGATGATGAGGTACTAAATATTGAAAAATGCGACGGGTGCGTACAAGCTATTTTCCCTCCCTTTTATAGTTGTGTAAATTGTAGCTTCTTTCTACATGAATCTTGTGCTAAATTACCAAAGAAAAAGGAACACCCTCTTCATCAACACGTACTCACCCTTTTCCCCAAGCCACCTTATACTTGGAAAAATACATTTTGGTGTTATGCCTGTAAATATCGTGATTGCTCTGGCTTCAATTATAGTTGTATACCATGCGGGTTTAGTCTCAATGTTCCATGTAGTTTAATTTTAGACATCCTTACCCACCCTGGTCATAAGCATCAACTTCTTCTCTCTAGCATAGAATCTAAACATAATTGTAGTTGTTGTGATTCTAAAATTTCCCCAATATTCCGTTGTACCACTTGCGAATTTGCTTTGGACTTCAATTGTGCTACACTACCACAAACCGCAAGGTACAAACAACACGAGCATCCCTTCACTCTCTGTTATACTGCTGAAGATGACTCCGGTGAATATTATTGTGATATTTGTGAAGAAGAGCGCAACCCTAAGCATTGGTTCTACTATTGTGCATATTGCGAGTATCCTGTACATCCCAAATGTATTCTTGGGGAAAATCCAATTCTCAAGTAACATATATGATGGTCACCAATTTGGAGGTGTTAACACATTTGACTATCACCCACACACCCTTACTTTCATTGAGGAAATTATAGACTACCCTCCATGTAATAGATGTAATAGTTCTTGCAAAGAGTTGATCTATCAATGTGCCCAATGTAATTGCCATGTGCACTATAATTGTTCTATTGTTGTTTATAAAAAAAGCAAATGTTGTTTTAATTTTATTCTATACTATACTTAGTCCATCATATTTTCTCACATTGCTTAAAAGAAAGTATGTTATATATAATATAACTTGTCTCACCATTCCATAAAAGTTACCATAGCGTTTGAGTGGAGTTAGTGGTGTGCAGTAGTTCTTATTAATGCTATTTTTGGGCATCATGGTTTAGATAGGACATAAATGGCCAAAACAATTAATATGTCTTCACATTTATCTAATTTATATTTCAATTCTACAAACAAGTGAAACAACTTACTAAAATCTACATTGAACCTACCTACAACCATGATGCTGCCAAAAACCTCTCAAATGGCCATAACATTTAATGTATTGTCACATTTACAAAATTTAATTTTTAGTCCTACAAGCAACTTACTAAATTCTTCATTGAACCTACCAATCTGGATGTTGGCACTAACCTTGAGGTGAGTTTTTCTCTATTTGTTTTAGTATGTTTGGGTTCTTGAACGACATTTAAGCTGGTTGTTGGTGATTATGTTTGTTTAGTCGTTGGGACATTGGTCAATTCTTGATGATGTGACCATTTTAGGGCTCTGGATGGTGTTTGGAGGTGTATCCTACCTTTTTGAAAAAACGCCTTAAAAACCTTTTCTTAAACTGCATCAATTACAAAAGATACAAGTAGTTTAGGCTCATAAGTTTAAAATGCAGCATTGTTTTTGGTAAATTTGCTTGTTATTTTGTCGCAACCATAATTAATAGTTATTCCTAAATAATTTTTTTTTAAAGTTATATAGAATTTTCCTAGAAGTAATTGTTAGTAAAATTTTAAGTTGGACTTTTCTTCTAAAAGATGTCTACTATTTTGCTTAAATAATACATGATATGCCAAAAATGTTAACTTTGCCGGATTCCAAGTGTGAAGAAATCATATTAGATTGAGGGGAAAGTTGCGGCCTTCAAAATAGTTTGTCAGGGCAACTATGCAGTCTTAGAGAATGTAAGAATTCACAAAAGTAGGTAGCCAAACCTAGAAAGGATGGTCTTCCTCTGAATTTATAATCAATTAAGTCAATTTATTTTTGTTTACTTCTGTTATGTGCTATTAATTTTCTTTTGGCAATGGACCCACCGGAGCATTGGAGAAGTGATGTCACCATCTAGGTAGAAATTGCTTCTTCACCCATCTGTTGGCCTGAGAAATATTGTAAGAGTTTCAATCTTATTTCCTAAAAAAAAAACTTTAGATTGTGGTGTATATGTCTAACAAGTGAGATTTATTAAAGTCATATATTTTGTGAAATTTCTTCCAAATGTCTGAAATTCTATGCGCTGTTTATTCACTATTTATTCATTGAATTGCAAACAGTTTTTTACGACAAGCATATGTGGAGGCAACAGATTTCTTTAACCTGAAAGGGTGAAAAAGTTGTGAACAATTCTATAATGGTGAAATTTCTTTATAACCTTTGATATGATTTGTTGCATATGTAACTCAACATTGCTTTTATTGTTGCAAATGATGAATTGCATATATTTTTGTAATGTTTTAGTTTACCACTTTATAACTGATTAGTGAGCTCTAAAGATGTCAAAACTGATAAAATTGAAATCATAGGGCAACTCAAGGATTCATTTTATAACCTTGTATGTGGGTAACAGTGTTGGGTTATAGACTGTTTATTTCTAGCGAAGATGTTGGCACTTACAAGAAAGGTGGGTTTATCTTTGATGGAATGGTCTGAGATGGAGTATTTAGATGGACAATAGAAGCAGGGGATAGAGTATATTCACTATTGCTTGAAGCAAACTGCATTGAAGAAACAAAGAAATCTTATACTGGATCTGATTAATTGATTTAGACAAGAATAATGGAGAACAAGATCCATACTTATCTTGAGTCTTTCTTCTTAGCAGAGTCATTCAAGTTTTGATGCTGCAGTGAGCTTTCTAATATGAGATTGGAATAATATTGATTTAAGGAAAATTGAGTGGCCATGAGAAGAATGGGTGGTGGAATGACTGGTTTGAGGGAGTTCGCCCTCTAAGAATTGCTTTTTTGTTTAAACGGTCAATTTTTTTTTTTTTTAACAGAAAAAACTTTATTGAAAACCAAAACAGGCAAAAAACAAAACAGCAATGAGACTGCCAATAACTTACTGACATGCCTCCTCCAAGGTTACGTTTACAACAGCAGATGGGCTATTCCCTAAATCAAAAGATTCAAAGATAGAGTTAAGCATAGACCATCTAGCTAAGGAGTGGGCTGCTTTGTTTGCAATGCTCATGAAAGATTCTTATCAAATTTTTGCAAACATGCTCATAAACCACAGATTTGTTCTAAAAAACAATTTGGTTTCTACACTTCCATACCCGTTCAATTACCAGAGTACCAAACCTGCTCATAAATATCAATGATGAAGCTCGTGAGCTTATTAGTATTGCTTGGCTTTGTTTCACTTAAAATTTTCAAATTGAATGATGTGGGTATATATATTTTCATTATTATTAAGCGCTTTTGAAAGCAATACTATAGTTATTTGAGACATATAATACTCGAAACTTTAAGCTATTGGCTAATGTTAGCACAACAACGCTATTTGCACATTTGGTTGCACGCCTGTTTTCACACTTGACCTTTAGGCCTTCATTTTATATTAAAACAGTGATCACATTTCCATGAAATTCAAAACTATTCTCATTTTCTTTTGTTACTCATGTTAACTCATTTTGTAATAATTTGGTATGTAGTCTCTGTCATAATCAAGTACACATGCTATAAGATGCTACACTTATTTATGTTGGGACCCTTTCTTCCTCCCTTTTGTTTCCTTCCCAATTATTTGTGTTTAATTGAACTTCTTCATGTAATGGCTTCCTATCCCATGTCATCTTGTAGGTCACTACTCTGGACATTGGTAGATGTAGAGTAACCATTTGCCATGGCAATTCAAATTTTTGGACTGGAGTGTTGGTTTGATCTGAACTTGAGCCTTTATTTTATTTTATTTTATTTTATTTTTGCACCATTATTTATAGTCTTTGAGAGATGGAGTGAGGTTAAGGAACCAATTGGCATTCATTGGGAGCATTGTTAAAACTTTATGTTGCTTGTACCTAAATTATCAAGCTTTGGGGTATGGTTTTTTAGTGATGCATTTTTACAAATTTTGAATTTTATTCTTCCACATTATTGTAATTTCTTTTGGTAGGTAGCATTGTTGTAATTTCCTTTCAGTCATATTCAAATAAATTTTTCCTCCTTTTGAGTTACACTCTCTTCCTTTTTTTCTCAAATATGTGGATGCAGATGGTCTTTTATCCTCTAGTGGGGTTCATTAACAATATTTTAATATATTGGGTGGAAATTTAGAGAAGCATTTCAACATCTTATTCTCAGGTACTTTTATTCTTACACTCTTAATTTAAGTTATTTAGGAAATATTATTTTCTTTTATTTATGTATCTTTAAGTTTTGAGTTTTTTTCACTTTTTGGAATTAAATCTCTATACTGTGTTTTTGTTTGTTAATTTTTTCCTTATACACAATCAGTACAAGTTCAACTTTTAATGCCATTGTTATAACTTAGGCAAATTGCAATTGTTACACAAGTTAATTGGAACATATTCTTGTCATAAATATTGAGATCTTTTTCTTAGAAGATCAAAAACCCAATTGCTGCAAAGGTCTGTATCGTGATTTGGATCCACTAGTTACTCCAATGTGGTGGAAGGAATGCGCATATTGCTTACCTGTTGTTTGATGAAATGGCTGTCTTCTTTGGAACTGCTTTGGCCGCACTTAAAATTGTACTCCATTATGCATGATTTTGTTTAGAATAACAAAAATGTGACAGGTGCATGCAAGTCATTCCAAACCTGTTTTATAGTTGTGCACAGTTTAGCTTCTTTCTTCACAAATCTTGTGTTAAATTACCTGGAAAAAAGAAACATCCACTCACTCACCTCCCAAAGACACACTAAATAAGACTGATTGTATTACTTCAATCTGCCTTCAAAGGATAAGTATTAAAATGTCCAAGCATTTATTCTTCTTGTTATTAAAGTCTTCAAAACGCTTTTCACTCACTGAACTAGGAGTAGATCAGCTCTCGTGAAAATCATTCAATTGTCTTCAAAATAAAGATTAATAAGCTGCATATTCTCACATCTGGGATGGAATTTGAATTCCTTGCAACCAAGAATCCTTTTTTTAGCACCTGAGTTAGGAACTCCATTGCTAGTAGAAACAAATAAGGGGACAACGATCCTTCAATCTCATCCCCTTGGCTCCTCGAAAATAACCCGCTAGTCCTCCATTTAGATTCACATAGTATGTAGGAGTGGTAATAAATCCACAACTTTGAAGGCACTGAAAAGTAAACTACCATTCCAGATTTTCCACTGAATCATAAGCTTTCCTAATTTCCACCTTGATGGTACACCTGTCTTGGCCTTATTAACATTTTTTGCTATATTCTTGCCAGGCACAATGGCAGTTTGGTTGGGGCTAATAATATCATTCAAGCATGCTTTAAGTCTTAGTCAAGTTCTTTGTGATGCACTTATAAATTATATTTCAACCAAAAAAAAAAAAAAAATTGGTCTATAATTCCCCCTTGGTCCACACTTGAAGGGTTGCTCACTTTATGGACAAGAGTCATAATTGTTGCATTCACCTCTTGAAGTAACCTACCTGAATTGAAGAATGATTGGATGGCATGGACTACATCTGAAGGGATAACAAGCCAAGTTTTTTTTAAAAAAACAAGCTGTGAAACCATCAGGGCCTGGGGCCTTCTCTCCATCCAAAGAAAACATGGTCTACTGGATCTCCAAACTTGGAACTAGCATCTGCAAATTTTTCTTTGTGATCTATTGCAATTTGGAAGTGTAGAACTTGCTGAAAGTCTCACCATATTTCTTGAGCCAAATGCCCCTCAAAGGTGCCTAACAGATTTTAATAATATTACTCTGAACAAAACTTGACTCCAAACATGTTTGAAACTATCTTTTCCAACCCACTACGTTTTGATTTATAAGACTATTCATTTGTATTATTTAAACAAGTCACATGACTCATTAACTAAGTTATGTGAATAAAATTATACGTGGATGGTCTCTTTAATTGCCATGTAGTGGATTGAAAAAAGATGGTTCCAAACATGTTTGGGGCCAAACTTTTTCCACCTACAACAAATCTAATTATTTCACATGTTGAGGATCTGTTATCTTTTTCCCCTGATCATCCTTCAAACAAAGTATTGAGCTTTAAGCATATCTTATTTTTTAACTGCTCGATGAAAGAATGCAGTATTGTTACCCATAATTGAGCCAACTATTTCTAGATGTTTGTTTCATAAGAGCCTCCACTCCTCTACTGAAGCTCTTATAGAATTCTCCAATCTTAAATTGCAGCATTAGTGGTTGGGCTACAAAATTCACAGTATTCTCTTTGAGTCTAACTCCTCCAGCTCATAATTGACAGTTATGCCCTCACCCACATTCTTATCAATTTTACTTGCCGACAGCAATGATTGATGTGGCAAAACCACTTTTGATAATAGATCGGTCTATCTTTCGTCCTGTTATCTTATTTTCATCCAAATTCATCTTCTTTCCTGTTTGCAATAAAACAAATGTATACTTGGAGTACAAATATATGTTCCAAGTTGCAACTGTGTCATTGAATTATATTACACCTTTGTATTTTAAAGTTGCAGGTGGAGGTATGAAATTGTCACCGAGAATGATGTCACTATACAAATTGGCAGTGTTATTATGATTGAACATGCAGTTAAAGGTTAGAAACTTAGTTGGATTCCATTGGCGGCTCAATAGCAATACATTAGTGGCCCTTTGAAATAGTGCTGAAGCAGGAAAAAAACATTTATGTTCATGGTGGTTTTTTATACCCTGATTCAAGTTTCCCAATCTTAAGATTATGTATGCCTGAGATGGTGCGGTACTCTTCACCAGTTTGAAACTGAAAAGTGAGCATATCTGCCCAATAAAACCGAAAAAATTTCTAAAACAAACAATCCCAACAATATGTTCTATCAGATTCAGTCCAGCCCAAGCCCCAAAGAAGAAGATAGTGAGATTTAATTAGACGATTATGCCGATGATGTGACCATTTCAGGGCTATGGGTGGTGTTTGGGGTGTATCCTACTTTTTGACAAAACTTCTTAGAAACCTCGAATCTTGAATTGCAACAGTTACATAATATACAATCTGCTTAGGCTCATTAGTTAAAAAATGCAGCATTGTTTTTGGTAAATTAGCTTATTATTTTGTTGCAACCATAATAAATAGTTATTCCTAAATAAAAATTCTTTGAAGGTATATGGAGTTTTCTTGAAGCAATTTTTAGTAAAATGTGAAGCTGGTCTTTGCTTCTAAAAGATATATGCTGTTTTGCTTATGCATGATATGCCAAAAAATATCAACTTTGCTACATTCCAAGTATGGAGAATTTGTCTTACATAAAGGGGAATGTTATGGCCTTCAAAATAATCTTTGAGGGCAACTATGTAGTCTTAAAGAAGATAAGAATATACAAAAGCACGTAGCCAAACCTAGAAAGGTTGGTTTTCCTTTGATTTTTAAATGAATTAAATCATTTTCTTTTTGTTTACTTCCCTTATGTGCTATTAATTTCTTTTGGCAGTGGACCCACAGGAGCATTGGAGGTATGATGTCACCATCCAGGTAAAAATTACTCCTTCACTCATCTGTTGACCTGATTAATATTGTAAGAGTTTCAATCTTATAATTTCTTTAAACAACTACACTTTAGATTATGGTGTGTATGTTTGGCGGGGGGGATTGATTAAAGTCATGTATTTTGTGAAAATTTTCTACTAAATGTCAAACATTCACAAAGGAATTAAAAGTATTGTGCACTATTTATTCATTTTAATTGTATATGGCTTTTATGACAAGCAAGTGAAGGCAGCTGATTTCTTTAACCTGAAAGGGGGGAAAAGTTGTGGACAATTTTATAATGATGAAATTTCTGTAACCTTTGGTGGTTTGTTACATGTGTAACTCAACTTTTCTTTTATTGTTGCAAATGATGAATTGCATATATTTGTGTAATCTTTTATTTTTCCACTTTATTACTGATTAGTGAGCTCTGAAGATGGTGCATAACAGTGATGGGTGGATGATCATGATACTTCCCAGAAATTGAAATTCTTGATCAACGGAGGAACAATATCACCATTTTTGTTCAATAAGATACCAAAGTGGTGGATGATTGACTCATTCCATACTAGAAATAATCGTAGGAAATCTTTTGAGAACACGGATTCCTATTTCTCAATGATATCCCACGATCAATTGGCCGAATCCCACGAAACCATTTCATAGAAGTTCATTGATATCTTCTTTTTATAAAGCAAATCGACTTCAATTCTTGAATAATCCACATCACTTCTACTCATAGACTATCTATTTCTAGTGAAGATGTTGGCTCTTACAAGAAGGATGGGTTCATCTTTGATGGAATGGTCTTAGATGGACAATAAAAACAGAGGATAGGATATGTTAAGTATCGCTTGAAGGTTGATGTAATGCTTTGAAGAGAGAACAGAAAAGGCCTATTTTGGTTTTGATTAGTGCAGTTGATTAACACAAGAATAATTGAGAACAAGGTGCATACTTGTCTCAGGTATTTCTAATTGGCAGAGTCCTTCTAGTTTCGATGCTATAATAGCTTGGATAATTCAGGGTCAGCTTTGTGGAAGAGTGTGATAAAGATGGGTTGGATTTTGATTGAAAACTCAAAGATAGAAAAATTGGATAAAGATATAAGAAAAAATGTTGTAGACTATTACTTGGCAATGTGTTATAGCTTAATCTAGTGGCACGCATATGTCCTTCTCAATGCTCCCATAATGAGAATCTTACTTGGCATTCTTGCAATCATTTTTTATTTTATTTTATTTTTTGTCATGGACTTACCTGCAATCCTAATCACCAATGGCAAACCAAATCATTTCCTTGCTAGAATAGAAATATTTCTTACTCAAACTATATCACTTACATTCTGCACAAATGTGTTCCAGGCATCTTCATTGGTCTTCATTTGCCTACACACTTCCAAAGATTGTGTTGTTAGTAGGATTTTAAAAACTGGCTTGGTCATTGCCTTGTGGTATACATACAATGTTGAATTCAATCTTTGCAGGGGCAAAATCTGCAAGAATTCACAATGGCAGAATAAACTGAATAGAATGGTTCTTGGATGCCAGTAGAAACCAAGAGCTTTGTAACTAATAGTGGCCCAAAACTGGAGACTTGGATTGAGGTTGTAAATAATAGAGAGCTTAAGAATGGAGGCTCAACTCAGGTTTGTCAAGAGTAACAAAGAAGGCCTGAAATTGGAGAATCAAAGATGAAGTTCTTGAGCTTTCTAGTATTGATTGGCTTAGTTTTACTTAAAGTTTTCAAATTGAATGAAGTGGGTATATATATTTTCTTTATTATTAAGCACTTTCAAAAGCGATACTATAGTTTTTTGACACATATAGTACTAGAAACTTTATGCTATTGGCTAATTGCACAAGAATGCTATTTGCACACTTTATTGTACACTTGTTTTTCACACCCAACCTTTAAACATTCATTTCCTATCAAAACAGAGATCAAATTTCCTTGAAATTCAAAACTGCATTCATTTTCCAGTGTTACTTGTGTTAGCTTATTTTGTAATAACTTGGTATTTAGTCTATGTTATAATCAAGTACACATGCAATTAGATGCTACACTTCTTTATGTTGGGACACTTTCTTGCTCCCATTTGTTTTCTTCCCAATTACTAGTGCGATGTCATCTTGTAGTTCACTACTTTGGACATCAGTAGATGCAGACTTATCATTAGCCATGGCAATTCTAATTTTTGGACTGACTGTTGGTTTGATCTGAATTTGAGCCTTTAATTTATTTTATAATTGCACCATTATTTATAGTCTTTGTGAGATGGAGTGAGGTTAAGGAACCAACTGGCGTTCATTTGGAGCAGAGTCTATAGTATGATTGGTACAAATGCATCACTTAGAAACATTCATTTGCTCGTACGTAAGTTACCAAGCCTTAGGTTGTGGTTTTTAAGTGATCGATTTTTACAAATTTTGAATTTCATTCCACTTCCTTCTTGTAATTTCCATTTGGTCATATTTGAATCAATTTTCCCCTTTTTTGGGTTACACTTTCTTTCTTTCTTTCTCGGATGTGCAGATGCGGAGAGTCTTTTAGTGTCCAGTGGGGTTCATTAAATATACTGGGTGGAAATTTAGAGAAGCTATGCTTTCAACGTCTTATTCTCAGGTACCTTCATTCTTACATTCTTACATTCTTTAGGAAATTTCATCTTCTTTTATTTATTTGTTTTAATTTATGGGAGTTTTTCACTTTTTTGGAGTTAAATCTCCATATAGTGTTTTTGTTTGTCCATGTTCTTGCTTATGCACAACCAGTACATGTTCAACTTTTAATGCCATTGTTATAAATTAGGCACAGAGCAGTCGTTACAGAAGTTAATCAGAACATATTCTTATCATAAATATGGAGATCTTTTTTTAGAAAATCAAAAACCCAATTGCTATAAAGGTCTGTATTGTGGATTGGATCAACCAGTTATTCCAATGTGGTGGAGGGAATGTATCTTGCTTACCGGGTGCTTGAAGAAATGGCTGTCATCTTTGGCACAGCTTTGGCCGCACTTAAGATTGTAATCCATTAAACGTTATTTTGTTTATAATAACAAATAATGTTATAGGTGCATGAAAGTCTCCTCCTCCGTTTTATAGTTGTTTGAAGTGTACCTTCTTTCTTCATAAATCTTAAATTGCCCAGGAAAAAGCGACATCCATTCACTCCCCAAAGACACTATACAAGAATAATTGTAATAACTTCAATCTGCCTGCAAAGGATAGGTATTTACATGTCCAAGCATTTATTCTTCTTCTTGTTTTTTCAATTAGGGGCTTGCAATCATGATAGTTCAGCTTACTAGGGACTAGAGGCTTACCCAGATATCTAACTGAGATAAACTTCCTTAAACTGAAGAGCATCCAAAATCTGGTTCTTTAGACCCGTTGATTCTCCTGCACAAAATACTTGACTTTTAGAGTATGAATTTACAACCTGTAAATCACTTTAAAGTCTTCCAAACACTTTTCAGTTTTCACTAACTTGACTGGGTATAGATCAGCTCTCATAAAAATCATTCAGTCATTTGCAAAATAAATAATAAGCTGCATATTTTCACATCTGGGATGGAAGTTGAAGTCCTTGCAAGGAAGAATCCTTTTCTTTTAGCATCTAAGTTGGATTTAGGAACTCCATTACTAGCAAAAACAAATGTGGGGACAATGGTTCCCTTTGTCTCATCCCTTTGGCTCCTCAAAATGACAAGCTATAGTGTACATAGGAGTCATAATACACTCCCTCACCCAATTAACATATCTTGAGAGAAAACCCACAACCTGAAGGCATTGAAAAATAAACCACCCTTGATGGTACACCTGCCTTGGCCTTTTTCTCTATGGTAGTTCTTAACAATTTTAGGGGCTAATAATATCATTCAAGCATGATTTAAGTCTGTCAATCAAATTCTTTGTGATGCACTTATAAATGATATTGCAATAAGAAACTGGTATATAATCCCCCATGCTCGAAGGATTGCTCACTTTAGGGACAAGAGTAATAATTGTTGCATTCACCTTTCCAAGTAACCTACTTGAAGAATGATTGGATGGCATGGACTACATCTGAACGGATAATAGGCCAAGCTTTTTTGAAAAAACAAGCTGTGAACCTGTCAAGGCCTGAGGCCTTTCTCCATCCAAAGAAAACATAGAATGCTGGATCTCCAAACTTGAAGCTGGAGAACCTGTTGAAAGTCTCCCCATATTTCCTGAGCCATATGCCCCTTAGAGGTGCCTAACAGATTCTGATAATAGTACCCCACAACTAATTGTTTTACCTGCTAAGGATTCATTACCTATTCCATCCTATTCCCCTGATCATTTTTTCCGACAAAGTATTGAGTTTTTAGCATTTCTTATTTTAACAGCTCAGTGAAAGAATGCAGTATTGTTATCCCCAATTGAGCCAACTATTTGTAGATATTTGTTTCATAAGAGCCTCCACTCCCCTGTTGATATTCTTAGAGAATTATCCAATCTTGAATTGCAGCATAAGTGGATTGGGCTGCAAAATTGACAGTATTCCTATTCTCTTTGGGTCTAACTCCTGCAACTCATCATTGACGGTTATGCCCTCACCCACATTCCTAACGAGTTTAGCTGCTAACAATAATGATTGATGTGGAAAAACAACTTTTGCAAATTGATCGGTCTATATCACATCCTTGTTAGCTCATATTCATTCAAATTCATCATTGTTCAGGGTCCGCAATAAAACAAATGTTCCAAGTTGCAACTATGTCATTGAATTAAATTACACCTTTGTGTTTTAAATTTGCATGTGGAGATATGAAAATGTCACCAAGAATGCTGTTGTAGATATTGGCAGCCTTATTATGATTGAACATGCAGTTAAAAGTTAGAAACTTAGTTGGATTCCATTGGCAACTCAATAGAAAATACATAAGTGGTCCTTCAAAATACTGCTGAAGAGGGGGGGGGGGGGGGGGTGCATTTTATGTTCATCGTGGTTTCTCATTCCCTGATTCATGGTACCCAATCACAAGATTATATATTGTTAAGATGGTGTGGTAATATTCACCAGTTGAGCAGATCTGCCCAATAAAACCAAAAAAATAATTCTAAAACTAACAATCCCAACAATATGATCTCTCAGTCCAGCCCAAGTCCCAAAGAAGAAGATGGTGAGAGTTAATAATCAAACAATTAGACTTGAAGGACAGTTGATATAGCAGAACAAAACAGTCATAGAGATTGTGAACAAATTACACAATAGGAGGTCCAGATAGGTCTCAAATCTTAATATGACATAGAAGCACTTGGTAAAATCCAACTTGGACTGGGAAATGATCCCTCAAATATAAACCATCCAATTTTCTATAATATTAATCCACATAGGATGCTTTCACAGAAATCCAAAATAATTTCTTGGGTAAATTCCAATTTACCCCTTGTGGTTTGGCCATGTCACAATTTAATCCACAAAGTTTCATTTGCTACATTTTTAGCCCTACTCTTTGGAGTCTTAGGTCTAAAAAAAAAAAAAAACTATTAGGGTTCTATTTAAATTAATAGATTTTATATTTTGTGGACAAATCTAAGCTAAATTATCCAAGTTTAACTGTGAAAGAGCAATACTAGTAATAGAAAGTTGCAAGAACTTCCATGCAATTAAAAAAAAGTACACGAAGTCAATATTATGATATTACATTTCTAATTGTTGAAGCCATGCAATTGAGAGAAACAGGACCAACATTGAAAACCTCACCTTCAACTAAAAGATTATTAGAAAGTTGGTCCACAAATTTGATCTCTTCAAAAACTATTTTCTTTTACCTTTTGTTTGGGTTTGGTTCTCAACCTGTCCGGCACACAAGTTTGTTGAAGAGAAAGTCCAACTCCAAGGAAACAGACAAGTCATTATGATGAAATTTACCATAAGTTTCCTGCCTTGTCATTATAATTTTACTAGTAAGCCCTCGCCTTGACTCTTTGAAACTATTTTTTTTGATAGGTACTATATAATAGAGCTCATGATATTGTCAAGTGGATAAGAGTAAGACTCCATATCCACAAGCTACCAAATTCTGGAGCTTCATATGTTATAGCTGCATCTCTCTCTCTGGGTACAAGAAGGTACATTCTCTTTGGAACCCTTTAGTTAGTTTTCAATTATTATATATGCCTCCATGCCTATGAAGTGGGATTGAGTTTCTAGATTTGTGTTATTAGATCATGATATTTTGAGATTTATGTTCTTGGATCATGCTGTTTTAATACTTGTGATCTTAGTCAAAATTATGTGTTCATAGTCCTACTGATTTGCTGCTATTTAATTAAGTATGTTTTGAGGCGAATCTAGGCCCATATTTCAACTTCAAAACCCCATAGATTCATGTCTCAACAAATTAGCACCTTTGTATAATCTTTAAATGAAGTAATTATCATAAACATTTTTCAGAAATTCAATCAACAAGGTGTTCGTGGGAAATTCCTTAAGGTGGTATAAACTGGGTCGGGTTTACCTCCAGTAGCACTTTAACAGGAGATATCCATTTCTTTTAATGGGATGCTGCCACATCACCTATAACTTATTATGCGATTAAAAGTTTTTTCCCTCAAGAACACTGTTAAGCGTCACTCTTGGCAGCACATGAAATTGCACAACTTTGATATCTCCCTTGGGAAAAAGATGTGCTTTTTACACTGATAAAGAAAACCAAACCCCAGAAAATAGATCCAAAAATAAACGAAGACATTAACAAAATATTGGGCTCAGCGATCCACTTTCAGTACAATTTTCGAAGGCAAACTTGGAAAAGGGCACACCAATTTGTATAGCACTCCCTCCATAGGTCCCTCGGTAATTAAAAATTTAAAGAAAAATAAAGGAATTGGAGTTAAGATGAATATGAAGATGATGATGCATAGTGGATATGACCCAGAACATTATAAAAAAAATATTCATATTAATTTCAAATAGGGACAAGCTGGACCCTTTAATACCAGCAATGTTTGGTTTTCCCTTGTTGTGTGTGAAAAACTCAGCTAATTTAGCCCTGTGCTGCGAAAAAAGAATTGACTTTTTACTTTTTAGGGGGGAAAAAAAGGAAGAGAGTGAGAGAGATGGTAACAGCAAAGTGTTAAAAGTTTCATTTAGTTTCTCACCAAGTAAAAATGAAATGGCCTGTGTTTTAATGTGATGCAGCAGCATCCCATTAAAAGAAATGGATACCTCCTTTTAAAATGGTACAAACATCTGTTGATCTAGCAAATGAACCATAATGACCTAATTGGTCCAAACCGTCGTATGATGTCCAGAATTACTCAAAGATTCAGATCATAAGTTATGAGAATGGTCATAGAACATTTTTTGTTTTTAATTTCTTACAGTATAATATGCTTCAAATTCTTGTAATTCATTTTTGACATAGTGGCAGGGTGCAACCGAGTTCAAAATCTAAATTGGGCATGACCTTGATCTCTAAGCAAAGATTGATCAATATCCTTAAGTTTCTTTGCTTAGAAACAGATTATAGCCTCTTCTCGTCTTATCTTAACATGTTATGTGTGTATATCAATATTCCAATTTATAATCCAAGTGTTTGGTGGACAAGATGAGTTTATGTTTGAAAATGAAGAGGAAAGCAAAAGAGGAGACGTCATTTATGAAAGATGGAAACTACTATTAGAGGAGCTTCTTGCGTTTTGCAATGGAAAAAGCAATCCAATCTGTATCCTCTTTGCCAAAGAGCTTAGAAGAGCAACAAACAAATATGACCAACGCCGATGTTTTCTGCAGGATGTTGTTTTTGAGTTTTACAAGGGTTATCTGGAAGGTCATTTAATCTCAGTCAAGAAGTTTAGAGATGAAAAAATATTTTGTTAGTAAAGACATTGCAGTTGAAGGCATTCTTCAACAATGTTCTAAGGCTCTCTGGTTGCTGCTTGGAGCCTTGGAGACTAAAAATCCAACTCTAGTGTATGAATTTGCAGGTCACAGCATTCTCTCCAACTGTATATATGTAACTCATAGAGACCACTTTAAGCCAATACCATGGAAGTTTCAGATAAGGATTGCAAGGGACATGGCTAATGCAGTAGCATATCTCCCTACCGCATTTTCCAGGCCCATCATCCATAGAGATATTAATTCCTCCAAATTCAAATTGGATGAGAACAATGTTGCTAAGTTGATTGATTTTTCACTCTCAATGTCTATTCTAGATGGTCAACGTAGAAGATGCCATATGTGGCAGAATAGGTTATGCTGCACCTGAGAATGTGGTTACAGGCTATTTAACTGAAACGGCTGATGTGTGTAGTTTTGGTTTGTTTCTATTTGAGCTTTTGGCTGGAAGGAGGTTTGGCATTTCTTGCTGTAATGATGAAGCCCTTCAACCAGATTGAGTGAAGTCCTCTGTTGAACAAAATCTATTGATTAGAATTGTAGACAAGACATTGCTGGCAGAAAGAATCAACCAGAAACAATTTCTTGATTATGCAATGCTTGGCATGAGTTGCATCTCTAATACAGCAGAATATAGGCCAACAATAATTGATGTCTCAAAACAACTCAGTTAAATTTATGAGCCTGTCTTGCCTCCTTAGCTCAGCTTTATCCTAAATTATTAATATTCAAGTCTTCTATGCTTGATATAGCATTTGGAGACACAAATATGTCACCAAGAGTAAAGTCATTGAATAAAATGGTTGCCATATTACAACTTATGTGGGATAAAGTTAGGTTTAATGTCAGCAGGAAACAAAAACCATAGCTACAACCAAGAGCAGCTAACAAGAATCAAACACTGAAACATGGATTTTCAAAAAATGGCAAAGAGACCTTTTTAGAATAAATTTCTTTACTTGTTTATGCCAAATTAACATGTATCAAAGCCAAGAGCATTTTAGTTTAGAGTTCTTGTCTACTCTCTTTTCTAAAGTAAATCAGGATTTGAATCCTCTCTCTCTCATTGTTATAACTATTGAATTATATATAAATTTAAAATAAATAAAAAAGAACATTTATCTACACCTCACCAATCACTGTTTGCACCAGCTCATTCTCTTGTCAATGCTTCAAACTTTTTTTTAGTTCTATTAAGGCCCAATGTTACATTTATAAGGAGTGATGTTGCGGGCAACACATCTTATGGGATTGGCCATCTTTTGTAATTGGATTGATTTAGAGTTTCATTTCACTTTGTATTCATATAGGGATTAGTTTTTTAGATTATTATCAGTTGAGAAATTTATGGTACATGAACTTTATTTCTAGAAGCTATATAAGTAACGATACAGTTGGATTTAAAAAAAAATTAGATGGTTGATTAATGACATTTAATATTTATAGGGAATTTCCAAGCTGTTAGGGTGCTGATTCCTGACAACTTTGGTGTAGATTCCTTAGTTTTCCTGCTTGGTGCTAATTCCAAGAAAACTAAAGTGTTGGTTCTTTGGTTTATATTTTGAATTTGTTCTTTTATCTTCCTCTTTGATATTGTCCTGCATCAAGCAAAGCTTAAGCCTAAGTAGACTTATACTTGCAATTTAAGTAACCTAATCGGCTTGTCGTACTAAGATTAGAATAGGGTTAGCTAGGCTTGCTTATAAATATCCTCCAATGAACAACTTTATGTTATCAATATCAATTTTGTTTGCTCTCTTTTAAAATGACATTGGAGTTGTAGCTTAATGAAAAATCATTTTGAAATTCTCAATATCTATCATATTTTGTTAAAATAAAAGAAAAATGATTTTCCAAAGTATAAAAAAATTTCATTTTGTCAATGCCTATAAATCTCATCAACATGTTTTTCCTTAGTATTTTAAAACATTATAGCACAATTTCTCATACATCTTATCCTGATGCGCAATAATAGAATGCTTGAAATGAAATTAAATGGGGTATGACTTGATGGTAGGAGTCCTTGTCCCAACACCTAGAAAGAAGCAATTCGAGTGATAACCCCAATAAGACCCGTGTGATACATATAGTATTACCCATTACAGTCACGTGACGTAGGGTCGATGAGCCCACACCAGAAACTCCCTTTTCTATTTAGCAAACAAAAAAAAAATGCTTGAAATGAACAAAAATTTCATCACATTGTCACCACTATCAGAGCTCTAACCATCTAAAATGAAAGCTTTAGGGTTCTATACAATTCTAAATTAGTAGATTTTATATTTTGTGGGAAAATTTACCCTAAATGATCTAAGTTTGGTGGTCTGATTTGGTCAATGAGCCATGCATGCCATTAAAACAAAAGTCAACTTGCTGATATATGTTGGAGCCATGATGCAATCAAAAGAAATAGGACCAGCATGGAAAACCTCACCCCTAAGGCCCTAAAGGATGAGAAACCTGGTCCACAAATTTGATCTCTGTACATCATTTTATTTTTTGGTCTGGCTCTCAACCAGGTGCAACACGCGTGTATTAGATGAAGGAATTGAAGAGAAACTCCAAGGAAAATGCCGAGTCATTAGGATGAAATTTCTCTGTTTCCTGATTTGTCTTCATAATTTTGATGACCTTTCTTTAGTGGACTAGGTTTTTTCCTTTACTCTTTGAATATAATATTTGATAGGTATTACACAATATAGCTCGTTAATTTTTTTTTTTTTTTTTTGAAGAAGGAATAGCTCATTAAATATTGTGTAAGACCTCCCCATCCACAAGCTAGCAAAATCTGATAAAAGTTTGTCCTGCTTCACATTTTATAGCCATTTTTTATTTAAAATTTCATCCAAGCTCTTCTACGTGATGTTCATAGTTATGGGAATAGTCAGGTTGGACCAACAATAATAAGTTAATTACTCTTTTGGCCAAGAGTCCAGTAGCTCGATTACATGCGAAGCTAGGGGCCGTAGCTTTCCTTAGCCTTTAAAAAAAATTTCACAGCAACTAATTTTCTTAATTTCAATTATAACATACTCGCTGGTCCCCCTCAAATTTTTGAATTTGGCCTCTCACAGTGTAGAATTTATACTAAAAACATTTATAATTGGCTCTCAAATTTTGAACTCGTCTTTAAAAGCCCCCCAAAAAAAATTGAACTCTTTTGAAAAAAGCCCCAAAAAATTTAACGTATTATAAAAAAAACCCAAAAAATTAAATTGGCCCAAAAATAAAAATGCCCAGTCCATTTGTTGCCTAGAAACACAGTCGATCAGCAGTTTTTCTCCTCCTCACACCGGACTTTCTTGGCCTCGCATAGCGATAACAAAGCTGACTGGCTATCTGTGAAATGGATAGAAATATAACAGCTTGAAAGACTTTAAAAGTTAGATACAGAGAGAGAGAGAATAACTGAGATGAGATCAGTGGTAAGTGAAATAATGTGTTGTGGAGTAAAGAGATTGAACAAGACACTGGGGAATACATGGAAAAAATTGAAACGCATGTTTTGGCTTTTAAAGTTTAAACTCTGACTCTTTGGTTTTATGATAGTGTCACTCATAACACTTATTGTGAAAATGTCGCAAGCATTGATATACGTGACATAGTATTCCTGTAATATTTAATTAATTTTGCCAAGTACTCTCCCTACACCAATGTGTCATTTACTATTGCTTCTATTTATTTATTTTTTTAAAAAAAATACAAAACTAATCCTCTAAATTTTTTCAGATTTCATTTCAGTCCTCTAACTTTGTTTTTGTTCATTTCAGTCTTCTAACTTTCAAGTTTATTCAATTAAGATTTTTCCATCAACTTTTGTTATATGTTATGGTTAATTTTCCAAATTTATAAATTTTTCTTCAAATTTTTTAAATTGAAAAAATTCAATTAATGATTGAAAAATATTTTCCGGATTTTTTTTTCCAAAAAATTTTAACAAAAGTTAACGAAAATGCCTTAATTGAATAAATCTGAAACTTAGAGGACTGAAATGAACGAAAGTAAAGTTAAATGACTAAAATAAAATCTAAAGAAAGTTAGAGGGTCAGTTTTGTATTTTAACCTTTTTTTTTTTTTTTTGTCTTATCTTGTCAAATGTCAATTGTCATAATTTTTTTTGTGAAAATATTATTTTAATCTCTATATTTTGAAATTATAGTTAATTTAATTTCTATATTTTGGTAATAGTTAATTTAGTTCTTATTACTTTCAATTTGCAGTTAATTTAATTCTTACCACTAAATTCATTATTGGAAAATGTTTACGTGATGCTTACGTGGTTATTAAAATAATGATAAATTTTTTTATTGACATTATAAAATGTCACATCAGCATTTTAATATAGAAAAATTAATTTGTCAATTTTAAAGAGATTAAAAAAAACACCAACTTTGAAGCGAATTGGAGAAACGTTGAGGAGCTGTTTGTTTTAGCATGTTCGGCGTGAGGGGAATAGGTTAGCTCATTGTTTAGCTAAAAAAGCAGTTTTATCTGTAAATACTGATGTATGGGTAGAATCTCTGCCTGAGAATGTGGAAGATGTTTTCCATTTGGATTTGCCTTGAACTTATGTTGTTTTTTTAGTTTTGGTTTTTCTTAATAATATTTCGCTTACCTTTGTCTCCAAAAAAAAAAAAAAAACTGACTTTGAATTCCAGATCTGGCAACACGGAGGTTGAACCATAACACCTTCAATGATACATGAAATTGGGTTCAACAACATGCAATGGAATGTGCTGATGGAACTTGTTGGTGTTGTGATAATATAATCAAGCTGATTTGGATCTGTAGTGTTGAGGAGTTGATCAAGCAAAGAAATTTTGTCTTTGTACTGTTCCCTAGCATATGTAATAGGATCATCTCTCTCTCTCTCCAATTCGGCCCCAAAGAGGTTCTAATAGGCGTGTGGAGAACGACTTTGGGACAAATGAGGCTTCTGAACACATTTAATTGGCTGAAACCATCCCTATCTTTGTGGAGATTGATTTTATGGGTTTATGTTCTTTTGAGTTTTATGTTCAAGATCTGTGTTCACAGATCTGGAATTTAAAGGTCTCTTATTCTTTTTCATTTTTCTTTTTTAATTGATAAATTGATTTTTCCATTTAAAATGCTGATGTGGCATTTTCTCATACCAATAAAAAAAATTATCATTATTTTAATAGCCACGTAAACATTAATTGTGCTAAATGTATATACACACCGTTTACCATGTAGGTATTTTTCGTTAATAACTTATAAATATAGATCAAATTGAATACTATCAAAATGTAATAACCAAATTGACTATGAACTCAAAATGTAGAGATCAAAATAGTATTTTTACCTATTGATATTGGGTTTCTCTCTCTTTCTTTCATTTTTAGTAAATTATATTTGGTGTAACATATTGTTATGTTATATGAGTCACTTTTCATTGGTGTAATATATTCAAAATCACACCATTAGATTACATAATTTAATTATCCTTAACACGTTTTTCAATTTTCATATTAATCAGTCGGATGTAGTTTACTTTTTAATCACTAAATTCACTTTTTTTAATATATAGTTTATATAACATTTAATTTTTTTTTTTTTTAGCGAAGAAAATAGCTATTAATCTCTTATCATCTAAGATTTTGTAAGCATAGAGAAATTTTTTAGAGGCAATTTAATATCTAATCAACAATTCACATTCTTTAACCCATTGGCAGTTGAGCCTGCATGATGACACAACTCACAACCTAACCGTCAAGGACCAATTTTGAATCGAGCAACGGCCTAAGTCAATTCTCCAGTTATATAAAATGTCATTCATGTCCACCTACGAACAACAAAATATATGACCTCGACCCTACAATCTTGGAGATAACTTCGAAATTAAAGGGGACAAATGACACGGGATAGAATTCCAAAATTCTTGAGATAATGCAATCTCTAGTGGGAGTACAATTGTACAAATATAGAGCACCACCATGAACCTGGAGAGGTATGCAAACACCAGCACCTCTTAAAAAGGTTCCGTTGTGTTATTGCAGGTAAACATGGGACAAGTGATCAAATTGCATCATCGGAAGCCAATCTTAAGACTGACTTCTCATGACAAACAGAAGCTCTGTAAAGCAAGGGTGGATAGAGGTGGGTTAACAACAATCTACGTGTTGACTATACATATGTGATTAGAAGTTCTATTTGAAAAAATAATAATAATAATAACTTTAAAAAATAATATAATATATTTGGACCTAAACTCATAGAATAAACTCTTTTTTTTTTTTTTTTTTTTAGGAACTATAGACTAAACTTTTAAGTTAAATGTTGTCTCAATATATTATATTAAGGGGAAAAGTTGATGAATGTCGTAAGGACATGTTTAAGAAATAATTTTGGAAGCTTTTTATGAGAAAAGGAAAAAAAAAAAATTTTTTGATATTTTGACAGCTTTTTATATTTTCCATAAAAGTATTGTCAAAATTTTCTTATAAATTAACAAATGCCATAATGGCATCCATTAACAAGACCCTATTTTAAAACCCAATCACAAAGAAGATATTTTAGCTTAGTTTACCTCATTTACAGACATCTTGCTAGCTTTTGTCACCTTCAAGGTTGATGGCTTTTGGGAATAAAATATGAATTTTATATGGATACTATAACTTTTTTTACATAAATTTTACGCAAAAACACTATTTTAGTTCTTATATTTTGGGGTTACAATCAATTTAGTTTTTATATTTTGGTAGCAGCCGATTTGATCCCAATTATTTTTAACTTGCATTTAATTTAGTCCATATCATTAAATCACTAACGGAAAGTACATATGTGACTAATAGTGTGCATTATTGGCATGTCTAATACTAACGTGTCTAAATTTAAGTGTCCACGTCAACGCTTAGATGACAAAAAAAGTCACATCAGCATTTTAAAAAAATAAAATTAAAAAAATAATAATGAAAAAGGCAAACCATTAGCACCAAAAATTATAATAATAAATCCATAAAAAATACAAAAATCTTGGAATAGAGAAATCTGGGCTAGATAGATCATTTTGAAGAGAAGATAATAAATATACTACACGCAATAAATGAATACATATATTCAGCACAAAATGAAAATGTATTTTTTGGATTGGTACAAGTTGAGGCTGGGAATCTTGAAGAACTGCGTGGGTTACTTGGATTGCTAGCAGTGGCTCTCCTTCTTGGGCTCACGAATATGTTCTAATGTTTATGTATTAGTCATTTTGTGGCTATGGAAATTGAAATCCTAGGTTGTAAATGCATTTTAAATCGCTTTTTTAACTCATAGAAGAAGTTGGTTCTTTATGACATTCTGTTCTCAACGTTTGTTGATTTTGAATTTAGGTATGCCTTAATTGGATTAGTAAGGAAGATAAGAAAGAACGAGAAGATTGTAATAATATCCTGTGATTATTTAGTTTGGTAGTGCTGGATCTGCAATTGTTGGTGGTGTCGGATTGGTGTGGGGGATCTGGATTTAATAATGGTTGTGTTGGACTGTTTGGGTGAAAATTTGAATGGTTACCAAGAATTGATAAGAAAATTAAACGAAAAAAAGAAAAAGAAAAAAAAAAAAGGATATAATTGGTAAAAATATAACGAAAGAAAAATATTTTAAAAGGTTGATGTGGCTTTTTTTTGGCCATCTAAGGGCTAACGTGGATACTTAGATTTAAACACATCAACATTAGACATGCTAAAATGACACCATTTTTTTTGACGAAAGATAGATGTATATTAACTTCAAAATAAGTTGTACAATGGGCCTCCTAAAGAGCAGGCAGCCCATGCATGAGCTCAACAACGTGCCATGCTTCGAGCCAGGCGCTGGTACTCATCCAAAAACGAGACTGCTCCCTTAAGAATAGCATGCGGCGGAGTTTGAGTTGCTTAACTTGCTTCAAACTGGACCCGGTTTCGTGCGTTCCAAATTGACCATGCCACCATTGCCCCACGTCTCGATATCCTTCTTACTCAATTTCTCCACCAAGGTCCGGGCTAAGCTGAGGAAACACACTTCTGGAGCTTTCCGCGAACAAGTGCCCAGATATTTCGTGCTAAGGGGCACTGTTAGGGTCCATGTGAACCTTCCTTCGGCAGAGGTTGCTCGGGTTGGTAGGATGTCCAAGCAAGCCCTCCACACAAAGTTACGCACCTTAGGAGGGATGGGTAGCTTCCATAGCCTATTCCATATCCTCTTGTCATCCCCTGCTTCGGAGTGTTCTTCACTTGACCTCCGGTGAATACACACCATTAGACATGTAGACATTTTCCATTAGTGATTTGACAATAAAGACCCAATTGAGGGCAAGTTGAAAATGACTAAAACTAAATTGACTGTCACCAAAATGTAAGAATCAAATTGACTATGATCTCAAGTTGTACAGACTAAAATGGTTTTTTCGCTTAAATTTTATAAACTGATATTTTATCATTTATCAAAAGTAATTCACACATTTATTTATTATATTTTTTAAGTTCAACAATCATATGTACTTTACTATATTAATTTGTAAAATTTTGTCTATATTAATTTATAAAGGTTATATAGTAAAGTTATAATAACTTTAGCATTTTCCATTAAATATATATTCCACATATCAATAAAAGTGAAAATTTATCCATAATTTTTTTGTGGAGTTTACTGGGTCTAAGCTCTGATATGAGATTTGGATCTCACGTGCTTGACCTATCCAAAAGTTGGCAAAGAGGGTAGAAGAAAAAAAGAGAACATTTTTTCAGCAAAGCAAAGGCAAATAGATGAGACTAAAAGTAGAATACAAGATTTTTGTTTTTTGATGATTATGGGCCGTTTCATGTAATATATAAATACATGGATTGGTTGCATGGCTCTCTCTGAATAGTGAATTAATAAATACAGCTTGTTTTGTTCTTGTTATGTTCTCCATCGGCTATTGAAAATGTGATAGCTGGTGCCGTCCATTCATATAATTTACAATTGCTTAGCTCTCATATATATTAACTTTTTTATCTGGATAAGGCACACTTTTTAAATAAATAAATAAATAACTTCAAAAAGGAACATTTAGAAGGACCTAGAACAGAACAACAATGAAAACAGACAACAAATAGGGCTTATCGACATGTATCAACAGAATTGTAGTTGTTGTGATTCTAAAATTTACCCAATATTCCGTTGTACCACTTATGAATTTGCTTTGGACTTCAAATGTGCTACACTACGACAAACCACAAGGTACAAACAACAGGAGCATCTCTTCACTCTTTCTTATACTGCTGAAGATGACCCCCGTGAATATTATTGTGATATTTGTGAAGAAGAATGTAACCCAAAACATTGGTTCTACTATTGTGTAAATTGCGATTATCCTATACATCCCAAATGTATTCTTGGGAAATACCCAACTATCAAGTTTGGAAGTGCATATGAATTTTCCTTTCACCCACACCCCCTTACTTTCATTGAGGAAACCAAAGACCACCTTAAATGTAACCATTGTGGTCATACTTGCACAGAGTTGTTTTATCAGTGTGCCCAGTGTAATTTCAACAGACATCGTAATTGTGCATATTAAGCACAAATGTAGTTTTAATTTTTATATATATATTCTCCTGTTGGGTTGAGCCTGACTTCTTTATTATCAAATCAAATGCTTTATTACAACAATCCATTAGTGTCATTTACAGAACTTTTATTTATTTTGTTTCCTTTTGCTTATAAGCTTATTTGGATTGTTGTTTCGTACGTCCAAACTGACCAAAACAATTAAGTGTTGTCACATTCATTAAAGTTAGATTTCAATTCTTCTAAATTCTTCGTTGAACCTACCAATCTTGATGCTGTTAATAAGCCTAAGGTGAGTTTTTTCTCTATTTTATTTATAGTATGTTTGCGTCTTGAACAACATTTGAGCTGGTTGTTGGTGTGTGTGTGTATGTTTAGGTGTTGGGACATTGGTCAATTGCCGATGACGTGACCATTTTAGGGCTATGGGTGGTGTTTGGGGTGTATCCTACCTTTTTGGCAAAATGTCTTATAAACCGCAAGTATTAATTCAATTACATAAAATACAAGCAACTTAGGCTCATAAGTTTAAAAATTGTCTATGAGGGAAACTATGTAGTCTTAGAGAAGATAAGGATCCTCAAAAGCACATTGACAAATCACTAAGAATAGAAAGGTTGGTTTTCCTCTTAATTTTTAATCAATTAGGTCATTTTCTTTTTGTTTACTTCCATTATTTGTTAGTAATTTTCTTTTGGCAATGTGCTCACTCCTTGAATGATGGTAGAGGTTGATCCCCTATCACCTTGCTTGTCTAGGAAGCCCTTATTCATAAAGGTTTGAATCTCTCTTCCTTGTGTTCTATTCCATCTTTGAAGATGTAGCATTGGAGATATAATGTCACCATCCAGGTAGAAATTGCTCCTTCGCCCATCTATTGACCTGAGTAATATTGTTACAAATGTAACTCATCATTTCTTTTCATTGTTGCAACTGATGAATTGCATATATTTGTGTAATCTTTTAGTTTTCCACTTTTATAACTTATTAGTTAGCTTTGGAGATGCCAAAATATGATTAGAACTGAAATAGTAGAGCAACTCAATGATTCATTGTATAATCCTGTTTGTGGATAACAGTAATGGGTCAAAGACTATCTATTTCTAGCAAAGATTTTGTCACTTACAAGAAGGGTGGGTTTATCTTTGACGGAAAGAATATAATCAGTATCGCTTGAAGGGGAATGCTTTGAAGAAAGAACAGAAAAAGCTTATGCTGGATCTGATTAATGCGTTGATTAACACAAGAATAATGGCAAACAAGATCCATACATGTCTTAAGTATTTCTACTTGGCAGAGTCCTTCAAGTATTGATGCTATAATAGCTTGGATAATTAGAGGTCAGCATATAGTAGTTCTTGTCTTTATTGGTCATCATTTGCATGCACACTTCCAAAGGTTGTATTGTTAGTAGGATTTTATGGCTAGCTTGGTCATTGTCTTGTGGTACACCCACAATGTTGAAATCAATCTTAGCAGGGGCAGAACATTCAAGAATTCACAATGGCAGAGAATAAACTGAATGGGATGGTTCTTGAATGCCAATAGAAACCAAGGGCTTTGTAAATAATAATGACAATTCAAACCGGAGACTCAACTTGAGGTTGTAAATAATAAAGAGCTTAAGAAAGGGAGGCTCAACATGTTTGTCAAGAGTAACAAATAACCTAAAAATGGAGAATTTGAAAATGAAAGTGGTGAGCTTGATTAGATTTAGAGATTTGTTCCCTTTTGGTTTAAATGATCTGTTAAATATCAAAGATGAAGTTCTTGAGCATAATGGTATTGCTTGGCTTAGTTTTACTTAAAATTTTCAAATTGAATGAAGTGGGTTTATATATTTTTGTTATTGTTAACCACAAGAATGCTATTTGCACACTTTGTTGTACTCTTGTTTACAAACCCAGCCTTTAAGCCTTCATTTAAAATTAACACAGAGATCACATCTACATGAAATTCAAATCTGCTCTCATTTTTCCTATGTAGGCTCATTTTGTAATAACTTGGCATTTAGTCTATGTCATAATCAAGTACACATG
Source organism: Quercus lobata (assembly GCF_001633185.2). Lineage (NCBI taxonomy): Eukaryota > Viridiplantae > Streptophyta > Magnoliopsida > Fagales > Fagaceae > Quercus > Quercus lobata. Next base: position 7,462,427 of record NC_044906.1, on the reverse strand, counting down.
CTATGAGATGCTACACTTATTTATATTGGGACCCTTTCTTCCACCCTTCCCCCCCCCCCCCCCCCCATTTTTTCACAATTATTTGTATTTAATTGAACTTCTTCATGTAATTGCCTCTTGTGCCATGTGGCCCATGTTATCTTGTAGGTCACTACTCTGGACATTAGTAGACACAGACTTACATTAGCCATGAGAATTCTAATTTTTGGACCGTGTTGGTTTAATTTGAATTGGAGCCTTTATTTTATTTTATTTTTGCACCATTATTTATAGTATTTGAGAGATGGAGTGAGGTTAAGGAACCAATTGGCATTCATTTGGAGCATAGGCTACGGTTGCACCTAAGTTACCAAGCTTTAGGGTGTGGTTTTGAGTGATGAATTTCCACAAATTTTGAATTCCATTTTGCCGCCTTATTGTAATATCCTTTTGCTCATATATGAATCTATTTTCCCTCTTTTTGGGTTACACTCTCTTCCTTTTTTCTCGGATGTGCAGATACAGATAGTCTTTTATTCTACAATGGGGTTCATTAACAATATTTAAATATATTGAGTGGAAATTTAGAGAAGCAATGCTTTCTAGTTCTTATTCTCAGGTACCTTCATTCTTACACTCTTAATTTCTTTATGAAATCTCTTTTATTTATTTTTAAGTTTTGGGAGTTTTTCACTTTTTGGAGTAAAATCTTTATTGAGTGTTTTTGTTTGATCATTTTCTTGCTTATACAAAATCAATACATGTTCAACTTTTAACGCTATTGTTATAACTTAGGCACAAAGCAGTCGTTACAAAAGTTAATCGGAACGTATCCTTGTCATAAATATGGAGATCTTTTTTCTTATTAGAAGATCAAAAACCCAATTGCTATATAAATTTGTATTTTGGTTTGGATCAACCTGTTATTCCAATGTGGTGGAGGGAATGTGTCTTACTCTCCTGGTGTTTGATGAAAAAACTGTCTCCTTTGGCACAGCTTTGGCCACACTTAAGATTGAAGATCATTAGACTTTATTTGTTTAAAATAACAAAAAATGTGACACGTGCATGCGGGTCATTCCGCCTCCATTTTTTAGTTGTGTGAAGTGTAGCTTCTTTCTTCAAAAACCTTGTGTTAAATTACCTAGAAAGAGGCAACATCCACTCACTCACCCTCCCAAAGACATACTTTACTAAACTGATTGTAATAACTTCAATTTGCCTGCAAAGGATAAGTATTAAAATTTCCAAGCATTTATTCTTCTTGTTATTTTCTCAATTAGGGTCCTGCAATCATGATAGCTCAGCTTACCAGGGACTAGAGGCATACCTAGATATCTAACTGGGAGACTACCTTCCTTAAAGTGAAGAGCATCCAAAAATCTGATTCTTTAGACCAGAAAATACACCTACAAAAAATAATTTACCTGTAGAATATTAATCTACAAGCCTGAAATCACTTTAAAATCTTCCAAACATTTTTCACTAACTGGACTAGGAGTAGATAAGCTCTTCCGAAAATCCTTAAGTTGTTTGTACAATATAGATTAATAAGCAGCATATTCTCACATCTGGGATGGAATTTGAAATCCTTGCAACCAAGAATCCTTTTTTTAAGCATCTGAGTTAGGAATTCCATTGCTAGCAAAAACAAATAAGGGGTCAATGGATCCCTTTGTCTCATCCACTTGACACCTCAAAAAAAAAAACCAGCTAGTCATCCATTTACAGCCACAAGGTACATAGGAGTGGTAATACACTCCCTCACCCAATTAGCATATCTTGAGGGAAAAGCCACAATCTGAAGGTACTGAAAAATAAACCACCATTATGCTGACTCATAAGCTTTCCTAATTTCCCCTTCTATGGTAGTTCTTAACAATTTCATGAGCTACTAGCATAGTTTCTGCTATATTCCTGCTAAGCACAAACGCAGTTTGGTAGGGGCTAATAATATCATTCAAGCATGATTTAAGTATGTTAGTCAAGTTCTTTGTGATGCACTTATAAATTATACATCAACAAGAATTGGTCTATAATCCCCCATGCTTGAAGGATTGCTCACTTTAGGGACGAGAGTAATAATTTTTGCATTCACCTCTCCAAGTAACCTACCTGAATTGAGAAACGACCGGATGGCATGGGCTACATATGAATGGATAACAACAGGCCAAGCTTTTTGAAAAAACAAGCTGTGAACCCATCAAGGCCTAGGGCCTTCTATCCTTCCAAGAAAACATAGTCTGCTGGATCTCCAAACTTGAAACTGGAGATCCTGTTGAAATTCTACCCAAATTTCTTGAGCCAGATGCCCCTTAGAGGTGATTCTGATAATAGTAACCCACAGCTAATTGTTTAACTTGTTGAGGATCCGTTATCCTATTCCCCCGATCATACTTTAGAAAAAGTATTGAGTTTCTAGCATTTCCTATTTTAACAACTCAATGAAAGAATGCAGTATTTTTTACCCCCAATTGAGGCAACTATTTTTAGATGTTTATTTCATAAGTGCCTCCTCTCCTCTGCTAATATTCTCAGAGAATTCTCCAATCTAGAGTGGGTCGGGCTGCAAAATTCACAGTATTCGCTTTGGGTCTCACTCCTCCAGCTCATAATTGATGGTTGTGCCCTCACCCACGTTCTTACCTTTACCTGCCAACAACAATGATTGATGCAGCAAAACAACTTTTGCAAATTGATCGATTTATCTTATATTCTTGTTAGCTTATTTTCATCCAAATTCATCACTGTTCAGGGTCCGCAATAAAACGAATGTATACTACAAGTAAAAAGATATGCTCCAAGGTGCAAGTCTGTCATTGAGTTATATTATAACTCTGTGTTTTAAAGTTGCATGTGGTGGTATGAAATTGTCACCAAGAATGGTGTCGTAGAAATTGGCAGCTTTATTATGATTGAACATGCAGTTAAAAGTTAGAGACTTAGTTGGATCCCATTGGCAGCTCAATAGCCAATAAATTAGCGGCCCCTTGAAATACTACTAAAGCAGGGGAATGGTGTGTGGAACATTTATGTTCATAGTGGTTTCTCATTCCTTGATTCAAGGTACCCTGTCACAAAATTGTATATGGTTGAGATGGTGCGGTACTATTCACCAGTTTGACACGGAGAAATGAGCATATCTGCCCAATGAAACCAAAAATAACTCTAAATCTATCAATCCCAACAATATGATCTATCAGTCCAGGCCAAGCCCCAAAAAAGAAGTTGGTGAGAATTAATAATTAACCAATTAGACCTGAAGCACAATTGATATAGCAGAGCAAAACAATAGGAGGTCCAGATAGGTCTCAAATCTTAAAATGACATAGAAGCACTAAGTAAAATCCAACTTAGACTGGGAAAGTATCCCTCAAAATTAAACCCTCCAATTTCCTCTGATAATCCACATAGGATGCTTTCACAGAAATCCAGAATAATTTTTCTGGGTAAACTACATGTGCTGCTGTGTGTTGCCAGAGTGCTATTGTGCTGTCCATATGCTGCTGCACTGAAGTGCTGGTTTGGATGCTTTACAGCTGTGCTGTTTAGTCTCTTTGTTATCTTTAGCTTTAAGGTAGTTAGAAGGTCGTGTTGTTAGTGAACTTTTGCTTTGATAATTGCTTTGGTTTTGTAGTTAGATTTGTAAGTTGGGTGCTGTAGTAGGGAGGTTCCCTATGCCGGTACCTTCCCTTCTCTGGTTTTGGGGTTTTTCCCTGTGTACTCTGTTTTGTTTCAATGAATATAAGCCGAATTAACAAATAATAATGAAAATTACAATTTAGCACTTGCGGTTTGGCAGTGTCAAAATTTAATCTACAAAGTTTCATTTGCTACATTTATAGTTCTGTAGTCTGTACTCTTAAGACTAAAAAGAAACTATTATGGTTCTATTTAAATCAATAAATTTTATATTGTGGACAAATGTACTAAATTATCCAAGTTTAACCATGAATGAGCAATACTAGTAATTATTAATTGCCAGTACTTCCATGCAATTAAAAAAAAGCATGTGAAGTATATTATGATATTAGATTTCTATTTGTTGGAGCCATGCAATTGAGAGAAACAGGACCAACATTGGAAACCTTACCTCCAACTAAAAGATTGATTAGAAAGTTGGTCCACAACTTTGATCTCTTTACACACTTATATTCTTTAACTTTTTGTTTGGGTTTGTTTCTTAACCTGGTCCGGCACACAGGTTTGTTAAAGAGAAACTCCAACTCCAATGAAACAGTCAAGTCATTGTGATGAAATTTCCCACTAGTTTCCTGCTTGGTCAATATCAGTTTACTAGTAAGCCTTTCCTTGACTCTTTGAAAATATTTTTAAACAGGTACCAAATTCTATAATAGAGCTCATGATATAATGATATTGTCAAGTGGATAAGAGGAAGGCTCCAGATCCACAAGCTACCAAATTCTGGACATTCTTATGTTATAGTTGCATCTCTCTTTCTATGGGTAGAATAAGGTACATTCTCTTTGAAACCCTCAATTTTCAATTTTTATATTTGCCTCCATGCCTATGTAGCGGGATTGAGTTTCAAGCTTTGTGTTAATAGATCATGATATTTTGAGATTTATGTTCTTGGATCATGCTAATTTAATATTTGTGTTCCTAGTCCTACTGATTTGCTACTAAAAAGTATTGTTTGAGGGGGATCTAGGTTCATATTTCAACTTCAAAAGTCAAAACTCACAGATTCATATCTCAAATTATCACTTTTGTTTAATATTTAAGTAAAATAATTATTATATAAATATTTCAAAAATCCTAATATGACTCTAGGCTGATGTACTTAAAACCCCCCCTCTCTCAGCTCTCTTTTTAAATGACACCAGGCTGATTGGATTTTGAAATAATTCATTAAATGTAGTGTGTATGATTATAGCATGAAACCAAGCTCTGACATATATAATTCTTCAAGACTTAAGAATTCAATGGACAAGGTGTCCATGGAAAATTTCTAAAGGTGGTATACAAAACATTTGTTGATCGAACAAATGAATCATAATGATCTAATTGGTTTAAACTCTCGTACATGTTCAAATTGCTCAAAGATGTAAATCATGAGTTATGAGAATGGTCATAGAACATGTTTGATTTCTTATAGTGTAATATGTTTCAAATTCTAGCGATTCATTTTTTACATAGTGGTAGAGTACAACCAGTTTCAAACTCTAAATCGTACATGGCCCTTGATCTCTAAGCAAAAAGACAGATCAATGGCCTCCAAGCATCTTGGTTTACAGCAATATTATAGCCTCATCATGTCATTGCATATTATGTGTATATTAATATTTCTATCTGTAATCTAAAGGTTTGGTGGACAAGATGAATTTGTGTTTGAAAATGAAGAGGAAAGCAAGATAGGAGACATCTTTTATGAAGAATGGAAGACTATTATTAGTGGAGCTAATTGCCTTTTGCAATGGGAAAAGCAATCCTATCCGTGTCTTCTCTGCTGAGGAGCTCAAAAGAGCAACAAACAACTATGACCATCGTCAATGTGTTTTGCAGGGTAGAGATTTTAAGTTATTCAAGGGTTCTCTAGAAGACCACTTACTTTCTGCTAAAAAGTACCACACGGAAGAAAAAGTATTTTCTGTTATGGAAGAAGTTACACTTGGCATTGTTAAAGACATTGTGGAGGGATCGCAAATGAGTGTCCACCAAAATGTTCTAATACTCTTAAGAGGTTGCTTAGAGACCAAATATCCAACTCCAGTGTATGAATTTGTCAGGGATAAAATTCTCTCCAATTATATCGACCCAATTGGGACAATCCACTTTGAGCCCTTATCATGGAAATGCAGAGCATAGTTAATGCCCCTACATATGTTCATACTTCATTTTCCAAGTCTGTTATCCATAAAGAAATTAGGTCAGCCATCATTATATTAGATGAGAACAATGTTGCCAAACTGATTTGACTCTCGCTCTTATCTATTCCTAAAGGTGAACTGCATGTATTCAAGGCCGTATGTGAGAGAATGGGGTGTGGTGCACCTGAATATACTGCTAACAGGCTATATAACTGAGAAGGTTGATGTGTATATTTATGGTGTTCTCCTTCTTGGGCTTTTGGCTGGATGGATGTTGAATACTCAGTACAGGTACAGTCCCTCCTTTCTACCAATGTTGGTGAACCCATGTGATGAAAAAAATTGGTTGATTGAAATCATAGATCCTATGTTACTAAAAGAGGGAATTAATCAGGAACATTTTCTTGCTTTTGCACAGATTGCCTTGAGTTGCATCTCTGATACAGCAGAAGATAGGCCTACAATTATTGATGCAGGAAAACAACTCAGTGAATCTTGAGTCTGTCTCACCTCCTTAGTTTATCTTAGCTCTATCCTAGTTGATAAACATTCAGGATATTCTATGCTCGATATAGCATTTGAATGCACAAACTTGTCACCAAGACTGGAGTCACTGAATAAAATGGCAATCATGTTTATGATAAAACCATGTTTTGATTTCCATTGGGTAGCTAGAGTGGACTGTAATAAGACTTCTTATTTTTATTTTTGGATGGCTTGGGTTGAACAAACTTCCTATCATTGCATGTAGTATTTTCTGGTTAACAGGAAAGTATCTCTTATGACAGGTATCTCAAATCAGCCATGTACGAGTAGTCCCCATTGCATTACCAGTCTCTCTTTTTTTTTCTTTTTTTCTTTTTTTAAATATACTCCATTGCATTACCAGTCATTTTTGCTTACTAATGTCACTAAAATTTCTTCATAAAGGTGACCGGTCAATGTGATAAGGCTTTTAAGTCTTAACGACTCAAAAGTAAATTCTGAATGTGACTTAAATGAGTTAAATCTATATAAATCAATATAATTTACAACAATGACTACATTATCGTATGATAATTATATTGTGGTGACTTCATTTGAACACCAATAGTGATCGACCTAGTAAATGTTAAGTTTCATATTCAGTTTTTTTAAAATAATAATAATTCAAGCAGCTTTAGCAATCTACTTGCTGACAAATAGCCTAATTTATATTTATCCACTTTGTTGAAATCATATTGGAATTAACATGCTTATATCTAAAAAAAAGTAAGTACCTAATACAAAAAACTCCCACTTTTGTAAAATCTATGAGATCATGATAGACAGTTTTACTCCTAATCTTTTTTGGAGAGGTTAATTCTCAAACTTAAAGTTGCTACCTTTTTGTTTTTGATGAAGGACACTTGCCATTACATCAAGACTCAACCTCAGAAAGCCTTGGTAATTGTCTAATAGTTCTAAAGGCCTCATGCAATCCATGAGATATTGAGTTCGAATCCTTACCCTTAATTTTTGGGCCCCTAGGGGATTCCTCCAATTAAGTCAATCTATTCTAATTTAGACCAGGATAAGATCTCTTCCTATTTAAATACTACAATTTCTATAGATCACACAAATTCAAATAAATACCATGTGTCTCACATCTAATTAAAAACAAGAGGAATTTTAATGGGAGTGAATCTTATTCCAATTTTGTTAATTTAAAATTTCATTATCGTTAATTGAAATACAAACTCTCTTTTTTTTTCTTTTCTTTTTTTGAGAAGGAATTGAAATACAAACTTCAATGAAAAACTTATTGATAATATCATAGTCCAAAAAATTAGTTTTACATTTTCAAATTTTCAATAGATTTTTATAATGACTTCAATTTTATCACAATAACAAAGTTTATGTTGTATAAAATAAATAAACTAAGTATATAAATAGTTAAATAAGCTTCTTCTTTTTCTTTTTTACCAAAATGGAATAATACATGAGCAATTCTACTCAACTAACTAATATTCTTGCCAAAAGTCTTGTAACTCAACCAGTTGGCATCTCCTAACTAGTGTTTCCAATTAAGACATCTAATGTTCAAATCCCCCTACTCCAAGGCCTCAATTGAACCCAATTATCGTACTATCAAAAAAAAAAAAAAATATTGATAACCTTACCAAGAGTTTTTCTTGAGTTGGAAAAAATAGAAACTAATTCTAAGATAATGCCTAAACATTCAATATTTTCTTAAAAAATGTAAAGTTATAATATATATATATATATATATATCTTGTTGCTATTAATATATAAATAAATGAATTTTGTGGAGGCTGCTGGGCAGCCCCGCCAGTCGCAATGAGTTGCTTATTCTGGAACTGTCGCGGGCTTGGGAACCTGCGTACAGAGAAAGAGCTTGGAGAATTGATCCGGGCAAAAGATCCCTCTGTCGTGTTCTTAGCCGAAACATGGGCGGATGAAGCAAGGCTAAAAAAAATAAAAAGAGATTTTGATTTCTCTAACATGTTCTTTGTTGATAGGAATAATCGAGGAGGTGGACTAGTGATGTACTGGAGGAATAGTGTGGATTTACAAGTAGACACCAGCTCAAAAAATCACATTGATGCCATTGTTAATAAAGGGAAGGAAGACGCTTGGCGGGTAACAGGATTCTATGGAGAACCCATCACACATAAAAGATCTGAATCATGGAGCTTATTACGACAATTAAATAATCGTACTACTCTCCCATGGTTGTGTGCGGGGGATTTTAATGAGCTGCTGAAAAGTTCAGAAAAGTGGGGAGGAAGTAATAGAAGCCAGTCACAGATGCAGATATTCAGAGAAGCAGTGGATGAGTGTGGATTTATAGATCTTGGCTTTGTGGGATCTCAGTTTACTTGGCAAAAACATTTTGCTGATGGCCATTCGATTTGGGAGAGACTTGACAGAGCTCTAGCCAATAATGAATGGATGCTTAGATTTGCAGAGTCGAGAGTTTACCATTTATCTGTCACATCTTCTGATCATAGTCCGTTATGGATTAGGCCAAAGGGTTTGGATCTTCCACGTATTGCCAAACCTTTCCGGTTCGAAGAAATGTGGTTGTCTGACAAGGGGTGCACAGAAGTGGTAGAAGCAGTATGGTCTTCTCAAGAAGGCCTAGATCCGAATGCAAGGGTGGTTCAGAAGATTGAGAAGTGCGGGAAAGAATTGACCCATTGGAGTAAACTTCACTTTGGGAATGTCAGATCTGAGTTAAACTTGAAGAGAAGACTACTCATCAAAGCTGAAAAAGAAGCTTTGCAGTCTGGGGATAATTCACTTGTAAGATCTCTTAAGGCAGATATTAATGATCTGATGGATAAGGAGTCACGCATGTGGCTACAAAGGTCAAAAGTGCTGTGGGCAAAAAATGGAGACCAGAATTCAAAGTATTTCCACAGAAGAGCTACCCAAAGATACCGAAAAAACTCCATTGTAAACATCAGAAATTCCGAAGGGCATTGGTGTTCAGATATGGAAGAAGTGACGGCTACATTGGTGGATTACTACAGAGATCTATTCACTTCCAGCCAACCTCCTCAGCACAATGAGACTCTTAATTCCATTCAGAATATAATTACAGAAGATATGAACTCTCAGCTTTCAGCTCAGTTTATGGCATGGGAAGTAAAGGAAGCGATTAAACAGATGGCTCCACTAAAAGCTCCAGGCCCTGACGGTATGCCCCCTTTATTTTTTCAAAATTATTGGAACCTAGTAGGGAATGATGTTACTTTGGATGTCCTCAATTTTCTAAATTCGGCTACCCTACCCCCACACCTAAATCACACCTTTATCACCCTTATCCCAAAAATAAAAAGCCCAGAAAATGTCTCTGAATATAGACCCATCAGTTTATGTAATGTTCTATATAAAATCTTTTCGAAGGTTTTAGCGAATAGATTAAAGAAAGTTTTACCAAAAATTATTTCAGAGCATCAAAGTGCTTTTACTAAGAGTAGATTGATTTCTGATAATATTTTGGTAGCTTTTGAGTCTCTTCACAGCTTGCAGAAACATAAAGGGAGAGATAATTACATGGCAATTAAATTGGATATGAGTAAAGCATACGATAGGGTGGAATGGCCATATTTGGAGATGGTAATGAGGAAGTTGGGATTTAGTGAACAATGGGTGAAATTGTTGATGCTGTGTGTTACTACAGTTTCATACTCTATCTTGGTGAATGGGGAGCCGAAAGGTATGATCCATCCTACAAGGGGTATTCGTCAAGGAGATCCACTCTCACCTTTTTTGTTCTTACTATGTACAGAGGGTCTTCATGGTCTCATAAACCAAGCTTCACTCTCTGGAGAGATCCAAGGCTATCAGCTTTGCAAAAATAGCCCGAAACTAACCCATCTTCTTTTTGCAGATGACAGTCTCCTATTTTGCAGGGCAACAGTACAGGAGTGCCAAAAAGTACTTGAAATCCTGGAGAAATATGGTAGATGTTCTGGCCAGCAGATAAATAAGAACAAAACTACCATATTTTTTAGCAAGCTCACCTCAGAAGATATGAGAACCCACATAAAGCAAGCTCTGGGAGTTCCTGAAATCAAGCAATACGAGAAGTACTTGGGGTTGCCCTCATTTGTGGGTAGGAGGAAGAAGGCCAGTTTTAACTTCATCAAGGAAAAGGTGTGGAGGAAGTTACAAGGATGGGAAGAGAAGCTACTTTCACAAGCAGGAAGGGAGGTATTAATTAAAGCCGTGGTTCAAGCAATACCCACCTATACCATGAGTTGTTTTAAAATCCCAATAGGTCTATGCTCTGAGATTGAAAGCCTTGTCAAGAAATTTTGGTGGGGACAAAGAGGTGAGCGTAGAAAAATCCATTGGGTAAAGTGGGAGAGTCTTTGCCAACCAAAAAAAGAAGGAGGTATGGGGTTTAAGGATTTAGCTTTATTTAATGATGCCCTCTTAGCAAAACAGGCATGGCGCCTTCTTCACAACCAAAATTCTCTGTTTTATCGGATCTTCAAGGCAAAATTTTTTCCTAAATGCTCCATCATGGAGGCTACTCAGTCCTCTAGTGGATCTTATGCTTGGCAAAGTATATTGAAAGGAAGAGATGTGTTGAAGAGAGGAGCAAGATGGAGGATAGGATGTGGGGAGAATGTTAGTGTGTGGAACGATGCTTGGTTACCATCCCGGGATAGGCCTACAGTACAATCACCAGTGGTGGAAGCTTTTCAAGATGCCAAAGTAAGGGACCTCATCAACCCTGTTTTTCAAACGTGGGAGACAGATTTGATTAAGGGTCTGTTCACTCCCCACGAAGCTGAACTGATTTTGAGTATTCCTCTGAGTCAGAGGAGGACTGAAGACAAGATAATCTGGCCATTTGTACCTTCAGGGAACTATACGGTCAAGTCAGGATATAATTTTCTATTTAAAGAAAATTCATCTCAAGCCACAAGCTCAACCAATCCGGGCCTTAACCAAGCTCTCTGGAAGAATATTTGGGAGGCTTCTGTTCCAAACAAAGTGAGAAATTTCCTGTGGAGAGTGTGTAAAAATGCAATCCCATCAAAGATGAATTTGGTGCAAAGGAAAATTCTGACTGAAGGAACCTGTGATCACTGCCATGCAGCTTCAGAAACTGCTCTTCATGCGCTCTGGGAGTGTCCAAAACTGTCGGTGGTGTGGGAGAAAGACAACCAGTGGAGTTTCAGGGGAAATACAAGCTTCACAACCTTCCAGGAGTTAGTTCAATATGTTATAGCTGAAGGCAAGGATCTGGAGAGTTTTGCCATGCTAGTTTGGGCGATATGGTACCGCAGGAACCAAGTGAGGGTCAGCCAGAACGAATTTACTTACAACCAAATCTGTCCGCTGGCCATCCAGATGTTACACGACTTTGTGCAAGTGCTTCCAGAAAGACAACGCCAACCAACAAGAACAGAGGATCAGCAAGTCCGTTGGGAACCTCCTCCACCGATGAAGCTTAAAATGAATTTTGATGGGGCTGTTTTTAAAGAAGAAAAACGAGCGGGGTTAGGTGTAGTGATACGAAATCACATAGGGCAGGTCATCGCATCCTTGTCTGAAAATGTAGCGCTCCCACCGTCCATTGTGGATGTTGAAGCTCTGGCAGCAGTCCGAGCGGTGTCCTTCGCAGCAGAGTTAGGCGTGTCCTCAATCATCATTGAGGGAGATTCTGAAGAAATTATCAAAGCCATGAGGAGCGAGGAGGAATCACTGTCATCATATGGTCATCTGATTACTGCAGTAAGACAGACTATGGATGGTTTCAGCAGCTTGAGTGTCACGCACACTCGTAGGGAGGGTAATAATTTGGCACATAAACTTGCTAGACATGCTAGACGTGTTAGCGGTTATCTTGTGTGAATGGAAGATGTTCCACCACAGCTACAAAATGTACTTCAAGCCGATTTTGGCTAATTTGTTTTAATAAAAGTTCATGATGTTGTTTCTCAAAATATTAATTCAAATTATGAACACCACATATCATATGAACGGTATTAGTTTATGAAATAAACCCAAATAAAATTATTTAAAAATATATATTCTTTTAAAATAACATTACTTTAATAACAATAAAAATAAAAATAAAAATAAAAAAATCCATGTTATAAAGGTAGAGTGGTAACTCCTTTTAAAAGTGATTTATCATCTAAATCGTTCTTCTAATCTTGTGCATTTGTAAGTCATTTTAAAGTTTAGGAGTTGCAACTCCTTTGAGATTATGTCATTATTACAAAATAAAATTATTTTTTCTCTTTTATACTTTATAGCAAATGATATTCAATTTATTCAGAATGTAAATCAGATTGTGAGGGCAACCCTCAAGCCAAACCTAGGTGGAGCCCTCCTTATATTGTGATGTCCTTGCCAAAGCAAAGCATGAGAAACTCTCTTGCAATGTCTAATTAAATATAGGAAAAATAACTTTCTCAAAAAAAAAAAAAATATATATATATATATATATATATAGGAAAAAGAAACATTATGGAACTCAAGAATAGGCACTTTCCTCCACTGCTAAGCAACCCTTCTTCATTACCACTACGAATTTTGGATTGATGGTTTGAGTCCTTGTATCATTTCACATGATGTTTAGTAAGAGTTAAACAATTTGTGTAGTGGCACTTCAATAAATGTATTGTACCGACTATGATACTCCCTTTGTATTCATTAAAAAACAAAAAACAAGCCTCCTTCAGTTTTTTTTTTTTTAATAGAGAATTTCAACTAATGGTGTTCGCTCCTAATGATAGCTCTTTATCATTAGACCAAGACAACAATCAATTTTTAGTGTAGGCGGGAATTGAACTCCAAATCTCTTATTCAACCATCAGAAATTTTACCAATTAAGCTAACTAAAACCCACAATCAACAAAGCATGAGTTTCACTTCTCAAAAAAAAAAAAAAAAAGCACGAGTTTCAAATAGTTTAATTGATAAAATTTTTCAATAAAAAAATGTAAAGTTTTGTATCTTTAAATAAGAAATTTGGGGTCAAACGTTGCATATACTAAAATTTAATTGGTATAGATTCTAGTTAACTCAGCTAGTAAAAAATTTTTGATGGTTGAATAAAAGATCTGTGATTTAATTCCAGCCTACACTAAAAACCGATTAGTGTCTTAGTTTGATGATAAAGAGTTATCTCATCATGAGTGGATGTCATAGGTTGAAACTCTTTAAAAAAAAAAAAAAAAAAATCTAATTGGTGTTTTGGTATAACAATAGAATACAATTTTCATAGAACATACATCATAATTTAAAATTTTATCTATATATTAAAAAAATTATGATCCTAAAACTTATTAATTAAAAAAGAAACGATGATCCTCATAATTATTAGACTTTCACTTTTTAGAATTTTCTTTGCAACTCAAGAATTACAAAGAAAACATCATGGGAACAAAAGTTTTAAATTATTCTTGAAAACTCTAGAATCTTTTTAGTATAAAAATTTTCTTGGTACCCACAGACCTCCTATGTTTATATCATAACTGCAATTGGTCTTTTTATGTTTCCGTCTATGTTTTTAAAAATATTGCAATTTTCCAAAATCATATTATGAAATTTTCCCTATGAAGTACTAGAAAAATCATGTCAATAGCCTTCTGACTTTGCATTGCTCAATCCTTTCCTATAAAAGAGTTCCATTTCCATTTGCTGTAAGGAAAAATAAAATATCAAAGTTAATAAATACACAATTACACCATTCATGAGAGTTTTATCTCATAGCTTGTAATATATATAAAAACTAGTGTTATGCCCGTGCGATGCACGGTTTAATAAAAAAAATATTTTGTTAATATAATTAAATTTAATAAAAAATAAAATGAAAAAATAATTAATTCAAAATTTAAGATTAAAAAATAAATTGTACTTGTACACTTAAAAGAAATTTAATTTTTATTTCTTATTTTGATATTTAAATCATTTATTTTAGTGTTGATTTCATTCAAATGGTTATAAGTTATATCAACCCTAAACCAGCATATGTATCCATATGTAACATTCTAAATTAATAATAAATAAAAATATAATACTCTAACTTAATGTAACATTCTAACTTACTAATAAATAAATATAAAACCATAACTTAAAGTAATGTTTGTAATTGTATTGTGTTTTAGCCTTTAAGAACACATATGTTATTTGTTTTTTAATCATAAAAAAAAAAAAAAAAAAAAACACAAATATTATTACACATGAAAAAATAATAAATTCAATAATTGAAATGGTTGAAAACAAAATTAAGCCAAAACCTCAATTCATTATTGAAAAAATATCCAAAATTTTGAGCTTAAAAAAAAAAAAAAAAGAAAAAAAAGAAGGAGTTAAGTAAAGATAGACTTACATAGAAATTTGGACAGATGGATTCTCTTATATCCAATTTCATGTTTGACAGCAAATTTTGCTTTTAATTAAAAAATATAGATTACATGGAACAAAGCACCAAACAAAAACCACAACAAATTAAATCCATTATAAAATATTGATGTCAACAACAAATAATCATGTAATAAGAAGTTAAAAAATACAAATATATTGCTTGCTATATTGACTTCTAAAAAAACACTAAAAGGTGTGATCAAACATAGAATTTCAGCCTATCTATAAAACTTGTTGATAAAAATCATATTATATATAATAAAAAGACAACAAATACATAAAATTTATTCAATTTGATGAAAGAAAAAAAAATCACCTACAAGGTTGTAGGTAGGGCAAAGAGGAGAAATGAAGAATATAGTAAATAATTGTAAAGTACGTAGTAGAAATAATGAAACACCAAAAAACTGTGTATATATATAGTGGGAATTTTAGGTTATGAAGAAGATGATATGAACAAAAAGAAGTAGTTTAGGTGAAACTCAAATACTTTTTTTTTTTTTTTTTACTTTATTATTAGGAAAAAGATGACATAAGATGCAAATTTATCCATAAAAAAAAAAAAAAAACGTAGGAAAAAAAAATGCAAGTTCTATCTTTTTTTCCCCCGTAGCCTATGTGATTTATAAGTGGAGTTGCCTATAATTAAAATAAATAAATAATAATAATAAATGGGAAAGCATTTGGGAAAAAGAAGATTCAAGATTATTATTGGTAAAAGAAAAGAAATCACAGAAAGTTTTTTAAAGAAACGTAGGAAAAAAAAATACAAATTCGATCTTTTTTTTGTTTTACTTTTTTTTGTCTCTCTTTTTTATTTAAATTCTATCCTTAGATAATTCTATTATATTGATTTTAGGCTTTGTTAATAACATTTTAGATAAACACAACTGTTATAGTTGTAAATCAAATACTACTTTCTTTCATTACTTGATTTGTCATATTTATCCAAAAAATATTCATATATCTATTCTTAAAAAGATGCAAATTTATCCACCAAAAAAAAAAAAAGAAAAAAAGAAAAAGAAACGTAGGTAAAAAAAATGCAAGTTCTATCTTCTTCTTTTTTCTCCCGTAACCTATGTGATTTATAACCTATGTGATTTATAACTGGAGCTGCCTATAATTAAAATAAATAAATAATAATAAAAAATGGGAAAGCATTTGGGAAAAAGAAGATTCAAGATTATTATTGGTAAAAGAAGCACTGACATATGTTGAAATCTAAGAAAAAAAATGCGGGAAAAAAAATTTAAGAAAGTTTTTTAAAGTAACGCGGGAAAAAAAATGCAAATTCGATCTTTTTTTTTTCTTTTACCTTTTTTTATCTCTCTTTTTTTGAAAATTCTATCCTTAGGTAATTCTATTCTATTGATTTTAGGCTTTATTGATAACATTTTAGATAGACATAACTGTTATAGTTGTAAATCAAATACCACTTTCTTTCATTACTTAATTTGTCATATTTATCTAAAAAATATGTATATATCTATTATTAAAATCTAAAAAATTATTAAAATTTCTGCAATTTGGTGAAGTCACGTGGCGCAACCACGATGTCTAATCCCAACTTTTATTATATAATATATATATATATATATATAATATGATATGATATAATATGATATAAAGGGAAAAAATCAATTTACCCACTATTTTTTTTATTGTTTATTATTATTTATCATTCTTATATTTATTATGTTTTTCACACAAAAAATATTTTATATTTTCTTGAAATTTTTAAAATTTTCCTTAGGTAAGCCAGTTTCTTCACTTAATCAATCAAAAAAAAAAATGAATGAACAAAAAGTAAGAAAACATAGAAAATACTTTCTCCGTTTTCCAAAAGTAAAAACACAACCTTTAAAAAAAGATCATCATTTCATCGATATTTTTTACTACAAAAAAGTTCTAAAAGCCAAATTATATATTTCAACACATTTTCCAAAATTATATTATGACTAATTCTTCATACCAATTACTAGTAAAACAATTTCAATAGTTCATATAAAAATAATAATAATAAGAATTCCTTCATTCCTTAAAAAAAAAAAAAAAAATTATTATAAGGAAAAAAATGTAACATATCATAAAGATGTTAATAAATACACAATTACACCATTCAATGTATCTGTTACATTACCATGCAAATTTTATCTTATATTCTTGAACTTAAACTAATGAAGATTATATGAAAGAAAAAGAAAAAAAACACTTTGCTCACATTTTCATTTTTTATTTATTATTATTATTATATATATTCCGTATTTATTATAATTTTATATATAAAATATTTTTATATTTTCTTTTGGGATTTAAAAATTTCCTTTTCAAGTAATAAAGGAATATTTAATTAATTTTAACTTAATTAGCAAAAACAAAAACAAAAATAAAATACTTCTAAGCTGTAACCAATTTTGTGACTTTGTCAACGAGGTTGGTAAGCCAATTTCTTCACTTTAATAATCGAAGGAAAATCTTGAATGAACAAAAAGCAAGAAAACACTGAAAACACTTTCTCTGTTTCCCAAAAGCAAAAACACAACCTCAAAAAAAAAAAAATAAATAAATAAATCCCTCCGAGTCAGTTCCAACTTTATAAGCACCGCATTATAGAGAACCTTTTTTTTCACTGATGTATTAAATGCTTGGCCGTGTACAGAGATTGCGTATTAAAGTGCTTTTACGAAACGTGTTTTGGGATTTTTGTGTATATTTGGAAAAGTATCTGAAAGGTGGGTTTTGATTGGACAAGTTGAATAAGGTCCAAGAATGGTGATTCTAAGGGATTTGCTTCATGGGTTTTTCTGGGTTTTGGATTTCCGGAGTGGGGTTTTCTGATATTTTGTGGTTTTGATCAAATATCAATTCAGTGCCTCTGATAGTTTGGAGGAAGTTTTGGATGATCAAGAACTGAATTTGGTGATTTTCAGGGATTTTGGGATGTGGGTTTTTTATATTTTTTGGTCTTGATCAACTATTATTTCAGGGCATATGATATTTTTTGGAGGTTTTTTTTTTTTTTTGGATGATCAAGAACTGAATTTGGTGATTTTAAGGGGTTTTTATTATTGGGTTTTACCGGGTTTTGGATTTTCTGAAGTGGGCTTTTGATATTTTGTGGCCTTGATCATAATTCAGTCGAGGGCAAGTGAGATATTGGGTTATTGTAGTTCAATTTAGGTTAGTGTTCAGGGTTTTCCATTGGTGGTAGTGAAGATGGGGAAGACTGAGCTTGAAGAGGGAGCGGCTTGTTGTTCTTCTTACATAGGCAATGATCAAAACATCGATATTGATGTTGCTTTCTCTTACATTGTAAGGGTTCTTTTATTGATGTTTTATGTTGATCCTTTTATGGTGTGATCAATGCAAATTTGGTTGCTTTTTGAGAATTTGTGTCTGGATGTTGTTATCATGGGCTGCACTCGAAAGCTTGAGCTAAAGTCGAAAACAAAGAATGAAAATAAAAATAAAATAGAGCTGGAGTGTGAACTAGTGATTGATGGTTGGGTGGTTTTAAGAATTCTGATGGATCACTAAATGCCACATGCAATAGAATTTTTATTTCCTTTTATTTGTTTGCTGAGATAACTAAGGAAAATGTTTGGTTTTCATTGTTCATGTACTGGTTTTTCATTATTCAGCAGACTTATGTCAACAAATTGTTGGGTTGGGAGGATTTTTCTTTCGTGGATAATAGATGATTATGAGACTAGGCTAAATCAAGGAATTGTTTCAAGGATTATTACTGTTGATGTGTAGTTTATAAATCAAAAATATTTCTAGGTTTTATTTAGTTATTTTCTCTTTTCCTCCATCTTCTCTGCTGGCAAAAGCATTTATAAATTAGTTGTGTAATAGAATACA
Organism: Quercus lobata; assembly: GCF_001633185.2. NCBI lineage: Eukaryota > Viridiplantae > Streptophyta > Magnoliopsida > Fagales > Fagaceae > Quercus > Quercus lobata. The sequence goes on along the minus strand of NC_044906.1, from coordinate 7,443,867 downwards.
ACTAACTCATGGGAATAGAACACGTTTTCTTTTATTTCTGTTTGAGTCTAGAGACAATGTTGGTCATGTGATTTTAGAGTTCATACCAATGCTGGTCTTCATTAGATGCCTCAAGTGATTTACAAAATATTTTTGGCTTGATTAATAGTTCAATTGATGTGATTTTGCTGGACTTTAAGATAATGGGATACTACATCCCATCTATATTGGATATTGTTTCTGCGGGGACTTCTTACTTGCTTTGATAGTCAAAGGCCGATGATCATCTCAAACTTGAATGAGGTTGCTTCTGTTAATATCTATCAAAAAGTTAACTAAGGCCATGTCCAAACCATTTGGATTTATACCTCCAAATATAAAATATCAAAAGATATGTTTGCTGTCACAAATTATCATGTTGAGGATGAAATAGCCATAATTTCCTAATTGTCACACACTGACTAGATTCCAGAAGAAGGAAAGAGATATTTACTTTGAACAGTCTTTAAATGGTAGCAGTGCCACAAGCCTAGATCCCCAACAGAGATATTTGATATGGGTTTGGTGGTGAGAGCCTAGGTTACCAAACCTAAAACTTGTGGCATAGAATATAGATCACTATGTCTCAAGTTAGGCTGTGGTTGTATTGGCTGCATGAGGAATGTAGGTGTTTTGGGTGTGAATTAAATCATAAAGAGACACAATGAAAACAGGAAGAGCTTCCACATGCATAGGGAACATCATTTGTTGGTTTAACTGTTTCCTCTATATCTGGTAGTCAACTTCAATTAAATTTCCATCTGAACTTATTCACTCATCAAATATGCTGCTAGAACATAAGTTCCATAGATTGCATTCAGTTGCTCCTTTCTTTGATTTTGATTGTCAACCTGATGGTTCTTTTGTACTTTCTGAACATATTCCATATTGAAGTGCCAATATATGATATAAAAAAGTTCTTAAATAATAGAAACCACATCGTGGTTCTTTACATTTTAACTTGTAAGTGTAACAACATAATACTAGCTCCTGACCATTTATGATGCACCTTATGTCAAAACTTTCATTCAAAAGTGATTAATTTGAAGCATAAATAATTTCAGTTCCAATTATAGCGTCTAATGTACAATCTCATTGGTTTATGTACTGGACTTGCTTTTCTATAACTTTAAGGCTTCACCACATTTTATGCTATGGTGGTTCTTGTAATTGGCCTCTTTCTTGATGTGACATTTTTTATGCAATGTATTTCAAGTAATATTAAGGTTTGGTTCTGATTTTTTTGTAGGATAAGAGGATTCAAGATGTTTTGGGACATCATCAGAAAGAGTTTGAGGGTGGACTTTCTGCAGAAAACTTGGGTAAGTGATGAATTAAGGAAATGTTCATCTGTTAAGATACAATGTTATGATTAAATTTAGTATCTCCACTGTTCAAAATGATGATAATGGGAGACAACTGATTGACAGGGGCAAGATTTGGTGGATATGGTTCATTTTTACCTACGTATCAGCGGTCTCCTTCTACTTGCTCAAAGATTTCACAAAAAGCTCAAAACAACCATTCTCATGATCTGCCCTTAGAGGTATATTGTTGGTTTCTTCCTTTATATTTTTCTTCCTATTCTAGACACTTGAGTTCTTTGCTTAATATGATCATGCAGGGTGCCCCACAGAATTCAACAGTTATCATGAGACCTGAACTTGCTTCAACTGATCGTGCACTACCTGAACTAAGGAATTCTTCTGTGGATAGTTTGCCCAAAGTTTGTAATTCAAGGAATTATATTTCAAATCACAAACCTCTCAAACTGTCAATCAATCAGTCTGATAAAAAAACACTGAAGTTCCGGATCAAAGTGGGGTCAGACAACATTTTAACTGAAAAGAGTGCTGCAATCTACAGCAATCTTGGTCTTGACATGTCTCCATCCTCATCATCAAATGGCAGCCATACAGAGTGGGAAGGGAACTCTTCAGATTCTCATAGTAAACAGAGTGAATCTCCCTCCTGCATTATTAAGGTGAACCTTTTTTCACCATTTTGTTATCTCTTCATGTGTTTCTTCAGGCAGATGTTCATATAATTCAATTATGTTTTTTGCCATGCCAATGTGATGAAGCAGATCATGACTTCTTTTCCTATTCCAAATGGTGTGCTATTGTCGCCTCTTCATGATAATTTGGTTCGCCCATTGGAAGAAAAAAATCTCTTAGATGGAAGTAGATCTCCAGCTTTTAAAGAGATGGATGCTGTCTTTGAAAATGAGGTTGCTTTAAAAATGCATTGTAAAAAGGTGGTCGGAGAGAAGAAAAAGAAGTTTGGGGATAAAAATGAGAGGTTTGTAGAATCAAAGAATGGGAATTTTGAGGATCCTGTTAATCCTGTTAATGCTGGATTGCAGAATGAAGGAAAAATTAAGATCTCAGTGAGTAAGGAGATTGCATCTGCACCTAAATCTAGTAAACATAGTAATAGTGGTGGCATGGGAAATGGTATTGCTATGGCTGCATCTGAACTCAATATGGGTAAGGCAAAGGAAAAAAAATTCTCCTCATACTTAGTAAAAGAGGAAACTTTGGGGTCAATAGCTTGCAGGAGTGGTGATGAGCAGAATGCAAAGAATGGTTTGGCAGAAATGATCCAGAAAGATAAAAATGTAGTCTATGATATAAGAAAAGATGGCAGAACCAAAGATGATAGAAGTTGTAATTTGTTTGAACAGAATTGTGACATGCCAAAGGGGAGCAAAGTTTGCGATTGGGGAACAGCAGCTCCCATAAAACAGAATTGTGAGAGCAAAGCCACCCACCAACAGGATGGAGTGAATATATCTCACAGGAAGGAATCAGCTGGGGGACAAAAGAAGTCTAAGGAAATCCAAAATCATGATAGCTCAGCTACCAGGAAGGCAAAAGTGAACTTGAAGGTTAGTTGTTCTTCTGCGTCAAAAGATAATGTCGCTTACAAAAGTGGCTTTCCATCCAAAAGTAAAGGAGATGGAAAATTACACAAGGATTTAGAGAAGGCAAAAGATAGCCATAGTGATAGAATGTCTAACAAAAAACTAGTTAAGAAAGAATGTGTAAGTGATACATCAAGGAATCCTCTCAAAGATCAGGGAAGGGACTCTAAACTTGAGGTTTTTGAGAAAAAATTCCTTGCATCCAGCAGCAAATCAAGGGATGGTTCAGGTACCGATCAGGCAAAGGACTCTAAGCTTGAAGTGTCTGGGAAAAAATCAGTCAAAGAACTATCCGGGAAAGGATACCATGCAATCAGCAACAAATCTAAGGAGACCTTAGGTAAAGATCTTGTGAAGGACCATAAGCTTGATGTTTCTGAGAAAGAATCCTATGCATTCAGTCATAAACTAAAGGAGAGATCAGGTAATAAACAGAATGATTTCCCATCATCTTCTGAAGCACATCTGAAAGGACACATGAAAGATGCAACTAAGATACCTGATCCTCGTCCTTCTGAGGTTGCTCCAGTAGTCATAGAGGAAAATTGGGTGTGTTGTGACAAGTGTGAGAAATGGCGGCTTCTACCATATGGTACAAATCCTGACCACCTGCCAAAGAAGTGGCTGTGCAGCATGCTTACTTGGCTGTAAGTTCTCTTCTTGGTTTTATGAAGTTTGATGTAAAAGATAAACTGCATAAATTTTGAATGATGATTATGGATAAATTGTGATTATGAACAAACTGAGAATTATGCTGTGGCGATTTGTGATCTCATGAAAAGTGCATGAGTTCTTGGTCAGAGAGGTCTTATAACATGGAAAATGACCAAGCTTTGGCTGCAATATCTGAAATGCTTCTTTTTTCTTTCCCTGTTGTTTTTATTCACTTGGAAATTAATTATTTAGCTTGCAAGGTTGGTTCACAACTCACGTCATAAGTGTTGAAGTCTACAATTAAGTCGACATTGGGTCTTGTTAATATGTTTACTAACGTTACCTTTTTTGTAGCAAGCAGATGGTAGTAGTCTAGTAGTAGAGTACCCATCTAGATGTTTCGATAGAGATTTTTTTTATTTTTACTAACGTTACCTTTTTTGTAGCAAGCAGATAGTAGTAGTCTAGTAGTAGAGTAGCCATCTAGATGTTTGGATAGAGATTTTTTTGTAATCCTCTCTCATGCTCTCTTCCTGATGATTGAGTGATAAAACTGTTTCAGGCCTGGAATGAATCGGTGTAGTTTCAGTGAGGAGGAGACAACAAATGCTCTGAATGCATTATACCAAGTTCCCATTTCTCAGATACAAAATAATCAGCAGACTTATCCTGTTGGAACTGCACCTGGTGGAACTTTGCTTGAGGCCCCGCATCTTAACCAAAACTGCCAAGATCTTGTTTTCAATGCAGTGACCAGTGGTGGAAAGAACAAACTAGGAGCAAAAACAGTATCAAATGAAGCTCCTCATATTGGTTCCAAGGATGTGTTGAACTTCAAAAAGAACCAACAGGTCCCTGTTAAAAGCAAAGGTTTACAGAATCTCAGCCAATGTTCCCTGGAATCGAAATCAGAGGAAAGACCTAGTAAGAACTACTAACTGCTGGCATACTGTAAATAACTTGTAAGATCTAGTATTTACGGTTGCCTTTCCTGAACTCCATATGTAAGCATCAATACATATAGTGAATTGACTTGATGGAACTTATAAAATTTTATTTTAGGATAGTGAATTCTCAGAATCTCGTAGATAAGCATGTTTTGATGACTTTAATGTTTTTAGTTAATTTTATTTGATGAATGATTCCCAATGTTTATGCCTTTAATATGACTTATTAAAAAAAAGATTAAATGCAGATAACCACCCTAAACTATGGGATACTTGCAATGTGCACAATAAACTCTAAAAAGATTGCAGTTAAAGTTAACAGGTAGATCCTTTCCATTGCGCCGATTAGCACCTTCTCATCCAAATCAATTTTAAATTTAACAGTCACATGACATGCACATGACCATTAAGTGGCAAAAGATGCAAATGCCCTTTTAGTCAACAAGTGGTAAAAAGAAGAAGTAAATAGCCCCAAACATACTTCTCTTCCCTCTCTCAGTCTCCTCACCCATCTCTTCTCACTCCTTACTAAACGCAGCCATGTTTGTATTGGCAGTGTTTATGGTCATGACTGCTCAGAGATTCTTTCTGGAGCTGTGGTGTCCTAAATGTTTCTTGAAGTCCACTATTTTGCTGATGTCTGTTTCTGTTTACAGGTAATGCCAAGCCACTGAAAACAAATATCAGGAGGGAGTATGGTCAAGGTGGTTGTAGACCCTCTAAGAAAGCAAAGACAGAAAGCACACATTATACCAATCAAGATCAGAATCCTGGTGGGTTGTCAAAGAAGGAAGTTGAAACTGATATTCAGAAATATAATGAAAGATGTTCCAGTGATATAAAGGGTGTTCCTCAGGATGGTTCATTTCCTTCTGTTAAACAATCTAAGAAACAGGGTCACAGGACTTTTGTGGAAGATAATGATAAGAGTTCTTTTGCTACAAAGAAGAGAAAGTTGAATGAGCGGCAGGGTATTCAAATTCATATGAATGACCTTCCTAGTAATAGACAGGATTTTAAGGATGAACAGATTTCTATGGAGGAGACTAGTGGGAGACAATGTGGAAAAGAAAAGAAAGCCAGAGCATTGAAGCTTCAAGGAAATGAAACCAATACTAGGAAGGCCAGTAGTGAACCAGAAAAACAAGGTACAGTGACCAGGATCCTTTTTTCAAGTAGCAAAAATAATCCTTTAGACAGAACCGGTTCATATGAAGGCAGAAAAAGTTCGAAGAAGGACCAGCATTTTGGGCAGTATGATGGATACAATTTATCTCAGTGGACTGTTGATGGTAACAATTCTTTTAGAAGGGACTTTGGAGCTAGACATCCTTGTATTGCTGCCACCTCTAGTTCATCCATGATTTCAGGCACAGGTAAAATTAAAGTGAATTTCAATGAATTTAAAGGTTCGCCTGCAGAATCAGTTTGTTCTTCTCCTTTGAGAATTTCCAACCCAGAAAATCATACAAGGAGCCTTTCAGGGAAGGATGTCAGTGCAGATGTAGGTTTGGCTCTCATTAATAGCCCAGGAACATACTTAGTGGGTGAAGATGATGGCAGAAGCCAGCATTATGAGTCCATAAGGAAGGAAAAAGCCTTCACTGTGATTCAAGATGGGTCTTCTGTGTCCCCCTCATTTGATTATCAAGGCAGGTTTACTGAGCACAAAATACATGGGAAAGCTATATCATCGACTGTCCACACTTCGAACATAAGAAACTCCCACCTGTTGAATGTTTGTACTGAAAATGACAAACATACCAATGAACCAAGCAAGAACCACCATTTCCATGATATGGCAAGAGTTAACAGCCATTGCTCTCCAAAGAAATGTCTGCCTGAGAAATCTACAAACGTTTGCTCTTCACAGGCCAAAGAAAGGCACTCAACTCCAATATCTGATTTGGATAAAAGCAATATTAGGATTTCTGAGTCGTTTAACGAGCAGGAAGAATCGGATAATGTGCACTATGAGGTGGAGAATGGATCTCAGGATATTGCACCATACAAGAAAGACATAAAGGTTAGAAAAATTAAAATTCAGGGAAATAAGTCTACTAAAATTGAGAAAAATCATGCTGGAAAGAAAATTTCTGCTGGCAAATGTTTGAGTGACCGTAGTAAAAGAGAGAGCCAAACTCTGTGTGATAGAGTTGAGGACCCACATTCGAAAATTATTACTGTTTTTCCTAAGGGTGGAGAATCTACTGCCAGCAGGCAGAATCTGTTGCAGAATCATAATGATGAGAAATATTTAAAATGGCTCCCTTCAGAAAGAAACTTTCAAGAAGAAGAAGCTACAGAGAACAGTGATGACTTTGATGTATTGCCGTTTGATGATTTTAATGGAGGCGATTCAGTGAAGGCTTCACAACAACTTGGGAAGGATGATTGCCAAAATAAACTTCATCATGTTAGTTCAAGACACCCCACATGCAATAGGGATGGGAATAGGGATATAGTTGCACCAAGTCATAGAAGAAAGGATGCCTCTACTCGTGCAGCAAATAAGACTTTAAAAGAAGCAGAAGATCTTAAGCATTCGGCAGATCAGCTTAAGGTCTGTCCATATTTTGCAACTTTGATTTTTTGTTGTTTATTTAAATGTTCATATGGTTATATCTTTAAATGTTAACATTACCCCAACTTGGACATATGGGGAAAAAAACATTACCCTAACTTTTTGTATGTTTTTTATTTGCTTTCTAGATTTCTGGTTCAGAACTTGAAAGTATAGAGGCACGCTTCCGGGCAGCTCTGAAGTTTCTCCATGGGGCATCACTGTTAGATCCTTGTAATAGCAAGAGTGCCAAATATGGGGAAATGACATCAACTGCAGCATATAGTTCTACCGCAAAGCTATTTGAGTAAGTGTTGATTGCAATCCATGCAAAGACTCTTCATTTCTCTCTTGCTGAAGGGGAAAAAAGTATTTGAAAGGGAGGACTGAAAGTTTAGAATATCGAGACAAAGAAGACAAAAATGAAAATAGCAGGGCCATAGAATAGATTGTGGGATAAGCAGCATTTCTCCTTGTAGGCTTTTGCAGTATTTTGATTATAGAAATTAAAGAAGTTATTTTAAGGTGCTAGCATTAGTATTATTTCAGAAGGCAGCATAATATACTTGGGAAACTGGGAATGAGTCTGCATTAACGTAATGATAATATTATGAAATCCTGATATGTCTAAAAACAATCAAAACAAATATCCTAAGGCTCTAACAATCTCAAACGTGTGACTCCTCGAGAGTGCTTATGAAATATTTTACGAAGAGTTACCCAGGGTTTGGTTTAATGCATTTAAGGTAGATATGGTTCTTCTCAACTTAATTGAGTTGCATCACCCTTAAGATTTTATTTTATTTTTAATTATCTAAGCTATGATGTATGCCACAATTGGGTGTATACAGAACATTCAAAGCTACATGTTGATGTTTTTGAACTGCTTAAATTTACAGATATTGTGCCCGTGAATATGAGAGATGCAAAGACATGGCTTCTGCTACCTTGGCATACAAATGCTTGGAAGTGACGTTCATGCGAATGATCTATGTTAATCATTTCATTGCAAGCAGTGACCAAAATGAGTTGCAAAAGACACTACAAATGGTTTCTCCAGGTAAAAATAAGGATGCTGTGGTTGGAAGGTAATTATGATTTTTTCTAGGTTAACAAAAATTTGTAAAAGAAGGAAGGTAGAAATGCCAGTGACAAAACTTTTTTAATTTATATGGAACTAGTACTTATCCAACTCACCCTTAACTCGGCTATATAGTTTGATTAGTGATGGAGCATAAGGTGATGATCTAAAAGAAGTATCAGAATGCACAATATAAGTCCTCAAAAGGCCAGGCCTCGCTGGGCCAGGGCCTTGTTTCTTCTAAGTGTGGTTTTCGGTTGGCTTCATAGGCCCAAGCTTGACTCAATTCAGCACTGTAAATGCTAATGAATGGTACTCTGCCCAGTCTATGGACAACCTATTGGCCTAAAATGGTTTTCCTTTCTCCTGGCCTGAAATTTTAGTGGAAAAGCTGGAGCTACCCTTGAAGTTGATCCATTTGTTGAGCAAAATTAAGTGCTTTTTCTTCTTTTGAAATTGTTACTAAATGCATGCTTATAAAAAAAAATTAAAAATAAAGGTTTAAAGAAAAAGGGGTAGTAAAGGCTAAAAATTCTAAGGAGTAGCACAATCAGCTGGGGACTACGCCTCATGTCACTAGTTCGAATCTCCCCTTCCCCCTCTGCTTAGGACCAAAAGTTTCTTATAAAAAGGGAGGAAAGGGGGGGGGTTGTTAGTAAATTTTTATATATCTTGCTATCCTTCAAACTAATTTTCCTTATGATATTTTATTAACATTGTCAATTTTTATATTGTTTTCAGTTCAGTCTCCATCATCCTCTGCCTCTGATGTTGATAACTTATATAATCAAGCAATGATGGACAAGATGGAAATAGCCAAGGATGGTAGTTCATTGCAGGTTACTGGTAATCATGTCATTGCTGCCAGAAACCATCCCAAGCTTGTGCGGCTGCTCGACTTTGTATGTATAGTCATATTAGTTTTGCTTGTTTCCTTATCATCATGAAATTCTATTTAAGGAAAAAACTTGTGCTGGATGGAAAAAAATAAATATCTTCAAAAATAGCTGTTGCACTTGCTAGTTATGGATGGTAAGGCTTAAAAGGATCCTTGGGTGCCCAACCAAGGACCTTTAGATCAAATGACATTAGCACCCTCATTGTATAAATGGAAGGACCAGATTTCGAACTCCCTGGTCCTTGGGAGTTGCATGGGAGTTTATCCTAACCAGCGGGTCTGGGATTATTAAAACTTTAAAAAAAGAATCTTGTGATGCCTAGAGGACTTAGATTAGGAAAAGGTTAGAAGGAAAGTTTTGGTCTTGGCCTTATGATATATCTGGCAAGTTCCTAGCATCGTACCTTGCATGCTAGTAATTCTTTTTACACAAACCTCGGGGCACATCACATTGCCTTTGACTATATATGTTAAAAATAATTTGATGGTCTTTGTGTGGAACTGCTTGCAGGCACAAGATGTAAACTTTGCAATGGAGGCCTCAAGGAAATCCCAGATTTCCTTTGCAGCTGCTAATGTAGTACTTGCAAAGACAAGGAACGGGGAGGTCATCTCTTCCATTAAAAGGACCCTTGATTTCAGCTTCCATGATGTAGAGGAACTTTTACGGCTAGTACACCTTGCAATGGAGGCTCTTAGTAGCAGTTGAAGTCCTGGATGCTGTAGGGTTCTCATGAATGGTGAGAGTGTATTCTCTCTCTCTCTCTCTCTCTCTCCAACTTATAAACATGTATCAGCATCCATGCTTGAGGAATAGTTTCATGAAAACAGAGAAACTGCAATGAAGTCCAATCTAATTTCTGGACCTGAGCAGGTAATGACAGAGAGATGTTGCTATTGGTTATGATTTTCTAAGGTTATACACTGCATATATACAAATTAAATTTAATGTGCAAGTCTTATGGATTCTAATTTGTGGGCTCTCAGGTCTGACATGAATAATGCAATAAGGCCTTGATTGTGGTCCAGACTTGTACTAGAACTTTCAGAGGTTATACACCGTGCAGCCTTTGCAGCTATCGAAAATAAGGATCAATAATGGAATTGGAAATTTTGAAATGATGCAGAGGTTTACAAGCAGAGTCTGATTGCTTCTGGTTTTGAGGTTCCACAAGTTATGCACACATCTTTCAGAATTTTCAAGCTCAGCTTTACCAATTCTTTTCCCTAATCCCTTTGGAGGTTGGACACAATAATTTTGAGCATGAAGGGGACAGTGACCTTAGGTATGTGATCTTACTATACTCTTTCTCTCTCTTTTTTAAAACTATTCTGATGCATGTTATTCTTTGCAGGTTGCGGCACGTTCAATTTTCTTACTGTGCAGTTGTGATCAAGATCATAGTTTTTGATAAAGGAAACGAACAAGTGTAAAGAAGTTAGTTAGATAGGAAAAACAAATAATTATCACACATACAAAGTTAACACATTAGGATACGATAGAAGAAACAAATGAACATTTATATATGAATATATCTATACAAAATACTTAACACTGTAACATTGACCACAGTGTTCCCAAATTGAAGATGGCAACAGATGGAGTTTTTAGCTTTTCCATGAAAAGTTGCAAAGTATGTTTCTTCTTTCCCTCTTAAACTTGTATTTAAGCAAGACGTGCAATATATATATGCTCTTTCAAAATTTGCAAAAGATACCACCCTGCAATTGTGTGTAGTGTCTCCAACCCACTGGCATGTGGGCCTCACTGAAAGTTAACTAGACTGAGTTTTCAATGTTAATTTCACTGTCTCAGTTCAAAATAAATAAACTTACATAACCAATAGTATAGAATGGGGGAAAAATTCCATGTAATCAAATTTGATTAGTTTGTTGATATCTATAGACCTAAAGTTTTAGAATTAAGGCTTGATTATTGTTGCGCCCAAAATTTTAGAACCAATTGATTATATTTTTTGATAAGAGAACTAATTGATTATTGCTGTGCTTGTATTAACCAATGATACCAAAAAATTTAGACAAAATTGACAAATCCAGAGCTGGAAAAATGTGGTATACGTGTCTTGTTAATAGGATTAAAATATTATTTAATATTTTTCTCAAAAAAATAAACATCATTTAAATATAAAATTTTGCTAGATTCGTTTACAAGAAAAAATATTTCTCAACCTTATTAGGTTGGAAAAACAAATTAAATATATGTGTACTACAATACTGAATCAAAATCATGAATGCTATACTATTATTTTTAAATTTTTTTTTTTTTTTTAAAAAAAAAATCATGTATGCTATACAAAAGCCACCATAGTTTTCACTAATGATTGTGGAATAGACATTACTTGACTTGGGAAAAGGGTCTTTTTTTAGTGTCTAATCATAAGATTGGAATCTCGTATTTAATGGTTTCAATCAGAGTCTCTTCATGTCCTCTAACCACCCGACCAAATTGCTTGAAAACCCTTCCAAGACAGTGTGACATTTCACACCAAATACTAAAACTTTATCACTTCATAGCTTGACTTCTAATATCAAAGATGGCCATGTCCTTGTAATCGTACAATAAAAACTTGTGTAAGAGCACCTCAGGCCTTGCAATGTGAAAATTTTAATAATTTCTTTGAAAAAAAAAAATGAATAGAAAAGGATTGAGATTACTTTAGTGAGAAGTCTAAGCGTGTTGAATTAGAGATAATAGAGATTCAAATGTCAAATATCAAATGTCATTCTTTGAATATTAGCAGTCACAATTCAAATAAGTTGAAAACAGTATCCTATATTGATGGGCACACTTCAAGTTGGTCCAATCAACCTTTTGGCTTTGTCAAAGTGTAGGACAAGCAAATGAATGGTGTATTTTCTATTGCACAGTTGATCGATGTATTGATAACAATACTTTCAACCCAAAATTGAGTCTCACTTTTAATTGATTTTTCTATTCTTATTCATAGCAAGTGTCCAGTTTGAAAATAACTTATCTAACTTTTTGCAACAAATTTTTTTGCTAAAATTGTGTTAAATTATACTTGTACCTTAAAAAAAAAAATTTAAATGAGAAAATGCAGGAAAAACGATGTTTTAAAAAATTGTACATAAAAACTAAAATCTAAAAACTAAACTTATAAGCTGATGCTAAACAGATACTAAATATTAAAATTAACTCTTATTTACAATTTAAAATAAATAAATAAATAAAAATCATTGACAACAAAAAGTATCTTATATACGTATAACTAACCATAAAAAATTTTCCACTTTCTTATAACTAAACAAAGTGATTAAAAAAAAAAAAAAAAAGTAAACCTTTTGCTTGTGAATTAAAAAACCTAAAGATTATTTCTCTCTCTCTCTCTCTCTCTCTCTCTCTTCCCATAGTGGTGGAGCTACCCGTGAATCACGGTCAGCCTAAGGCCCACACATAAATGGCCATGATCTCTGGGGCCCAGTAACACATCACTTCATCACCGTCCAAATCAACTTACCCTATCCCATCACATCTCATAAACCAAGTCCACTATTCTTTTTTTTTCTTGGGTAATTTGGTTGGGTACTTTTTTTTTTCTATGAATTTGATTGGATGTTGGGCTTTGATTAAGAAAGCCCGCAGTCTTTTTCACCTTCTAGGAGACCACAGTCCCTTGACTCTTCTCCCTTTGTTTTGTCTTTCACTTCTCTTTGAAAGAGAAATGTATAATTTTTCTATTGAAAATAACATGATGATTATTATAGGTCTTGGCATCAAATAGTATATTACTATTCATCACTTAAAAACATGGGTATTGACGGGTGTCTTCAAGGCATAGAATTAAGAATATTCACTGTTAATTTCTTAATGATTAAGTTGTCTACATACAAAATTCTCAAAAAAAAAAAAATCGTCTACATACACAAATTAAGATCATGGTTATATGTAATTTATTTTTTATTTCTATACAATTTGATGATATATTTGATAGGTAATAAAAAAAATTATTTTATAGTGTATTATACCTTAAGTTATATTCTTTGAGTCTTCCCACAAAAAAAAAAAAAAAAAACCAAAGCTAATATTCTTAGAGCACTTGTTAACAATATTAATCTATAAGTAAACATTCTTCATATTCTATACTAGCTTATATGATAGTTTATAAAAAAAATTAAAATACTAACTTATATGATATGTTTTCTTAAATAGTTCAATTCATATGCGCATAACAAATTGGAAAGTAATTAGAAATATATTCTGTGGTTCATAATTGTTGGCTGCCCAAAGGAAGAAAATGATAAATCAAGTTTGGTACAATAAAAAATAATAATAAGGGATTATCAACTAACATTTGGTTAAGTTTCTAAAAATTAAAAAAAAAAAATAAAAACTAACACATTTGGTTAATCAATAAGGTTACATAGAGCCCCATATAAAAAAAAAAAGTTACATAGAGGAATTGTGAACCCCAAAACTATTTATTCCCTTCCCATATCCTGCATAGAGCCATAGATCTTTCCTCAGGGAGGAAAAAAATTGATCATTCTACATAACATTTTATTTGAAGGTACCGTACGTATTGTTTCTCAGCCAAACAAAAAAAAAAAGGCACCGTACGTATAAAATCCTAACCGTTCATCTATATTAAGTAAAGCTAGTTACTTGTTTAGTAGGCAATACTTACATTTTTTCCATATTGAAGAATCCATTTAGGTCACACTTTTTTTAAAACCCCCCGAAATTTCATCAAAATCACACACACAAAAAACTCTTACATTTCTATAAAACCTCAAGGACAATTTTGTCATTTTACACATATATTTATATTTATATTCTTTCAATCATTGTCACTAGGTTAAAAATACCAAAATTAAGTAAAAGAAGAGCTTCTCCAAATAAATAAATAAATAAATAAAAAAGGTAAAAGAAGAAGAAGATATAAGCAGATTAATCAATTTAGAAACTAGTTATCATCCTGTTGTGTGTGTGTATATTTGTATAGTTACAACAAGGAAGGGAAGAAAGAATCCTGGATGTCATTGACACATTGGAAGGTACCAACCAATTAAATTACAAGACTTTTAGTTATTCAATTTAACTTATTCTCATCATAAAAGATAGTGTAAGGACTCAATTTGTAATGACCCCAAATTGGTGTATTGGGTTCGAACGTTAAAGGTCCAAATAATAAAATTTGTAGAGAGTGGGATAAAAGGTTAGGCCTTGGTTATTGGACAGTAGTCAGTCATGGTGTTCACAATAATCGCACAGTGGTGAACCATGCTTACCCAAGAAGACTTTCTCTTTGGCATGGCCTGAGTGGCTCCGGTCATTGGACCTTGTCCGAGGAGCTTAATGTTCTTATTATACCATTTTTCTTAGGTTACAATGGTCCAAGAGTCTATACATAATGCTCCCCCCCCCCCTTTCTTGGGGATAAATTCTTACGTTATATAGCCCCTCTCAGTTGATCCTAACCTTTCATCTATTGATCAGGCAGGTAACTACTCGAGTGCTTGTCCCATCAGCCGCCTTTCCCCACTTTTTATTAGTTGCAATAACCGAAACCACACTGTTCAGGGGTCTTTTCTCGTCAATGCGGCCAGGACGTTTGTGGGCGCATTCAATGCGAAGGTGACAGCTTTTCCTTGAATCGCTCCCACACTGCACCCCCGTGCGAGTTCTATTGTACTCGTCTTTTCTTTTGGGAGCGCTTTGGGGCCTGCCTTTGATGGCGTGTCGTTCTTCCCTTCTAGGTTTTGGGATGTTGAGGACAGGATCGTCCTCAGCTACATTTCTAAGCCATTTGGACTTTCGCTTCATGTCCTCGGCAACGTCTCTCCTCGGCGCGGGCCTTGGACCCTAATGTATAGTGAGCCGAGATCACAAATTCTCTGGCCCCACAGATAGTATACATTTGTCAAGAGCCTTATAACTTAATAGCACTATATTTGGCCTCCCTTATCAAAAGAATTGAGATTCAAATCCCTTTCTTCTACTTATTGTAACCATATGTGTGAGAGAGAGAGAGAGAGAGTAGTATTTCAAGGCATCAGACAAAGACAAATAACTTTCTTTTTTGGTGTAGATAATATTCATTATACAATACTCTAATTTATAGATAAGAAACTATACTTAGCTTTAGCAAAACATACTAATAAGAATGAGTTATACCAAACTAATACTTTGATCACTCATATACGACTCTTCAATCTAGCATTTTAGCTAAATTAGCCACAACGTAGCAAAAAATCTCCCATGCCCAATTAGGCAATAGTATTAAAAAATTTATAAAAAGTTAATGTACATCTTACTCTCTCAAAATAAAGTATTATAGCTTTTTGTAAATCCTTTATCTTTTTTTATTTTATTATTCACATCTCTCTCTCTCTCTCTCTCTCTCTCTCTCAATGATTAATCTGGTCATGGGGTGTTGAGGTGGTCATTGCATTGTGGGTGTTGCCCTAGGCATTGATATGAAATTATTTACGGTGGTCGATCTCTCAATATATAGTTGTTTGGCACTATCATCGATTGCAGTTATATGTAAGTAGCAAGTTGTTGATTGTGGTTGTGGGTTGGACAATGGGGTAACATGGTAAAAAAATGTAAATATATATATATATATATATATATAATTATTTTAAAATGTTTTAATAGGAATACATGAAATGTAAGATATATTGTAAAAGTGGACAACTAAAGTAACAACTAACAAAAGAGACAATATGGTAAAAAAAAAAAAAAAAATACAAAACTAGACTATTATAAATTTATAAGTGGACTACAATTTATTTCATTTTACTTTTAATGTGCCATAAAAAAAATCCATATAAAATTATAAACACAGTTCAAAAGTAGACACTCGGAAATATAATTTTTTTTATAAAATAAGAAAATATAAATTTAGAAGAATATTGTGGGGTCATGGGCCCAAAATCATACAATGGGGCGTGGGGCTTTGGCCGAGAGCGTGGAAGTCCGAGTCCGAGGAGGAATATCTCCTCGAACTAGCTAAAGCACAGTCAGATATAAGTCCTAAATAGTCAGTGACCTTCCAGGAAGTTCTAAAGGATAGGAACTCAGGAATATCTAAGGGAAAACTGCTAACACCACATTTATGTAGACAAGAATCCTGAACAGTGCTACCTCGATTATCGTAACTCACAGAACGTCAGAGAGGATGTCTGATGAGATAGGCACTCAAGTATAGGCTTGGATGATTAACAAGTGGAAGACCAAGATCATTCAAAGGGGACTATATAATAGGAGAAACCCACCATGGAGAGAGGATCCGGGGATTAACAGAGAAAGCACTGTAGCAATCTCAAGAACTCCTGTAACCATTCTCATCAATATTTACTAGAACAAAACTCCTCAGATTGTGCCGAAAACAAACTTTCTTTGATAAATTCAGCTCATCTCTGTTTGATTGTCATAAACACCATATTAACTGTTATCCATGCACTAAAACCAAGCTCTTTGACACACTCTCTACAAATTTATTGTACTGGGCTCATTAGTCCGAGATCCCATACACCTTGAGCTTGGGCTGCAAAACGTGTTCCTACAATTGACGTCGTCTGTGGGAAAAGTTTGTGTGTTAGTAAGTGCAACGGTTAATCATGGTAGGATCAAGCTCCCATCAGCAAGAGTCCCTAGAGAAGGCCATTTTGGTGGTGGTGCATGCTACACGAAAGCTTTCTCATTATTTCCAAGAACACACACAGTTGTTGTCATAACTCATCTTCTGCTCAGGTCTACACTTCGAAGTACTGATGACGCTGGGAGGATTGCTAAATGGGGCACAGTTCTAAGGGCTTCTGACATCAAGTATATGCCCCGTACCTTTGTCAAGGGGCTAGTTCTCGCTGGTCTAGTAGCCCGGTTCGCTGAATCCCCATTGGAGAAAGAAGTCAAGAATCAAGGCATGAATGGAAAATTGGTTGGCACAATCTTCTTGCAAAAATTTATATTCTGGAAGGAATATATTGATATCTTCTAATCTTTTGAAGCGGTTAAACAGAACCTTAGCTATGCCGGGTCCTCAGACCTCCTGCTTTGGGAAATTAACACGCACTGGCATCTTTTGAAGCGGTTAAACAGAACCTTAGCTATGCCGGATCCTCAGACCTCCTGCTTTGGGGAAATTAACACGCACTGGAATCTTTTGAAGCGGTTAAACAGAACCTTAGCTATGCCGGGTCCTCGGACCTCCTGTTTTAGGGAAATTAACACGCGCTGGAATCTTTTGAAGCGGTTAAACAGAACCTTAGCTATACCGGGTCCTTAGACTTCCTGCTTTGGGGAAATTAACACGCACTGGAATCTGTTGAAGCGGTTAAACAGAACCTTAGCTATACCGGGTCCTCAAACCTCCTGCTTTGGGGAAATTAACACATAGTGGCAACTTTCTTAGTGTTTAAATTGAACTCAATCATGCCTCGGTCCTCAGACCAGATGATGTAAGAAGGTTAACACTTCATGACAACTTTTCAAGTGTTTAAACAGAATTTTAGTCATGCCTGACTCCTCAGACCACATACTTTGGGGAAAGTAACGTTCCATGATATCTATTTGTTTCTCACTAAGTGTCAAGACAGATCCAAGATTATAACTGACTCCTCAAATTGGTAGCTCTGAAAGGAGCAATTTACAATACAAATATAGGGCGCATGAAACGGCACTCCCACAGGTGTAAATCAAAGGATTAAGTAGAGCTAACTCTTAAAGAATTCAAAACCCCACTTTTCTCCTCGGATGAGAGGAAAAAACTAGAGTTTTAAGGGGCTATTGTGGGGTCATGGGCCCAAAATCATACAATGGGGCATGGGGCTTTGGCCGAGAGCGTGGTAGTCCAAGTTTGAGGAGGAATATCTCCTCGAACTAGCTAAAGCATGGTCAAATATAAGTCCTAAATAGTCATGACCTTCTAGGAAGTTCTAAATGATAGGAACTCAGGAATATATAAGGGAGAGCTGCTAACACCACATTTATGTAGACAAGACTCCTGAACAGTGCTACCTTGATTATCGCAACTCACAGAACGCCAGAAAGGGTGTCTGATGGGACAGGCACTCAAGTATAGACTTGGATGATTAACAAGTGGAAGACCAAGATCATTCAAAGGGCACTATATAATATAAGAAACCCACCATGGAGAGAGGATTCGGGGATTAACAGAGAAAGCACTGTAGCAATCTCAAGAACTCCTGTAACCATTCTCATCAATATTTACTAGAACAAAACTCCTCGGATTGTGCCGAGAACAAATTTTCTTTGATAAACTCAGTTCATCTCTGTTTGATTGTCATAAACACCATATTAACTGTTATCCATGCACTAAAACCTAACTCTTTGACCCACTCTCTACAAATTTATTGTACTGGGCTCATTGGTCCGAGATCCCATACACCTTGGGCTTGGGCTGCAAAACGTGTCCCTACAAATATAAAAGTAAAATACGCAATTTAAAACTAATAGTGGACAACTAAAATAAACATATATGTTTTTTTTAGAGAGACAATATGGTTAAAAGAATACAAAACCAGACATGAATGCTCTTACTATTAAAATTTAAAAATGTATAAGTGGACAACAATTTTTTTCGTACCAATTTTTATGTGTTATCAAAAACATCTATATAATAAAACTATAAAGAGTTTGATTAATATATACTTTTAGAGCACATGTTAATCATCTATATTTGTAAACATATTATGAGAAATTAAAAAAATTGTCAAATTATAAGTAAGGTTCAAAGAATCTGTAAAGTTGTGATTTATAACTAATTTGTGTTGGCTTTAATTTCGTACCAAATTTGATTGCAATTCTGTTCAATCTTTTATACCTTATATTTTATGTGAGATTTCTTTGTATGAGTTGTGTGTGAGAGAGAGTGTGAAGACTCAAGACTTATTGAAGATCAAAGGAGTTTTCGTAGGTAGCTCACGAGAAGACTCCCCCCGAAGTGAAGCCATGTGCTCAGCACATGACTAGAATGCGAAGAGTCATGACAGATGGTAACAACTAGTTTTCGCAAGTATTTTGCGAGTAAGGCCTTCCAGCGAGATACCCGCGAAACATTCTGTTTTACTATTTTGTCATATCTGATACATCATGTCTCTACCCACACCATGTCTCTATCCACACTATATATACTCACATTACCCACATATTGAGAGGAGTGTTTTTCAGAGAGAAAACCCTAGCCATTAGCTTTGAGAGTGAGAGATTGTCATACCTACAATCCTCTACATAAACCATTGTGGTTTTCCTCAACTCCTACCTCTTCATATCCAAATCCTTGAGAGGTTGATAGTCCAAATACTTACCACTCCTATTCTGAGTGTAAAGTGAGGTTTTGGTGCTACTGAGAAGTATTGGAAGAAGCCATTTGTTTGGTGGATGCAATTAGGATTGAATTGCGTCATCCGGAGAGCTAGAGAAGACAAGGTTTCATCAAGTCAATTGGTAGCATGAGCTTAGAGGGCTCAAATACACGAGGTAAACTAGGCTTGGAGGGTCTTTTGTTATTCGTGTACTCCAACTCATTCTCTAGTGGATCGGTTTACCGCTTGGAGGGTGGCGGAGAAGTTTTTCGCCGAGTTCTTCGGTTTCCTTTTCGATAACACATCGGTGTGTTATTTTGTATTTGCATTCTTCTTCCCTACTCTTTTAGGTTTCATTTTATTTTTGATATTTGATGAGTATGGCTTAGAGTAATTATAGTATTTGTTCACTCGCATTTATTCTATTCCGCATTTAGTTTAATTTAGAGTAAAATCAATCAAGCTGTAATTTTAATTTGAAAATCTAAACAGTTCCTATATTTTCACACAAATTCAAATTTCCATCGTCAAAAGTAAACACTGGGAAATATAATTGTTTTTTAATAAAATAAGAAAATATAAATTTAGAAGAATATAAAAGTAAAATACCCAATTTAAAACTAGTAGGAGTAGTTGTTAATTAATAGCATTTTGGCATTTTGTTCCCCTTTTTCCTTTCTCTCTTTTACACTTTTTCCTCTCTCTCTCTCTCTCTCTCTCACACACACACAGATTCCTCATTCAGAGCCCACAAAAACAAAAACCCCCTCGAAGATCCAACAATGCCACACACGCACACACACACTCTCTCTCTCTCAGCTTCCTTTTGCAAAACTAGGGTTCTCTCTGTGTGTTTGTCTCTCTCTCTCTCTAGGTCACACTTTGTAAACCCCCAAATTTCATCATAATTACACCAAAAAAATAGTCTTTCTCTAATTCCCACTTCTAATTCCTCGTCAAGTTTCAAAATTTCGGAGCTTCGGATTCGATTCAGCTCTGAATTCTTCATTTCCTGTCAGATCAGAGCTTAATTTGTGGAAAAGTTTGAAACTTTTTTTTTTTTTGTGGGGTTTTGTTTTTTGATTTGGGGGAGGTGTTGGATTTTGTGGGTTTTTGCATGTTGTGGTTTTTGGTGGAAATTTGAGTGATTTTGTGAAATTGGGGATTGATGGTTTGGTTTTGTTGAATATAGAAAATTAAAAAAGAGTAAAAATTAGGGTTTTTCAGGGTTTGGTTTTGATTTGGTAGGGTCTACATGTCTAAGCCTTAGGGGGGTCCTCCTCTGCTCAGTTGTGGAGGATCCCTATTGAAAATAAGTTAAAAAGAGAAAATAAAAATTGGGTTTTGAAGTTTGGGATTCTCTGTGATGAAAATTGTTATGTTGGTTGAGTTCTGGGTGGAAAATCAAGTGGGTTAGTAGCTGAAAAGGTTTGTATATTTCCTGTGGATTGGTTTTCTTGTGGGTTTTGTATTAGATTTTGGTGGAAATGTTTGGTTCTGTTCCGGACAGAGGCCATGATAGCAGTGGAATTTCGGTTCCGGTTTTGATTCCCTGTACATTCCTGTGGCGAAATGGGGGAAGAAGCGTGGCACTTTGTGGCACTTTCACAAGGTTGGAGGCTAAAAATGATCATATTTTGATGTTTATGTTAATACCCAGATCTGTATTTTTTTTATTATTGATACTTCTAAAGGTTTTTCATCTTTTGGTGATTAAATTATGTTTCACTTGTATTTGTTTGGATGTGGCTTTTAGTATATAGATTAAATATGTGATATGGGGTTTTTATTGGATTTATTGTTTGAATAGGTGGTCAGGAAGTATACCCATGTCTCCGGTGGAGGGGCGCGATGACGTGTTTCAAGTTGTTTGCAATTTGACACCGGGAAATCACCAGGTTAATGAGCTATTGTGATTGATATGGTTATACTAGGCTCTAGGAAACAGACATACCCCTTATTTTTAACTGCTGTTATGCCTCAACTTTTTTTGTAACGTAGAAGTCAATATGATTGGATTTTAGGAACATAAAAATCAAAGATAGTTAAGTATTAACAGTCAATTTTAGCTATTAAAGCTGCTACTAAACTTATTTCAAGCTTAATATATAATGCCAAACATGTCATTCCACTGTGAGCAAAAATGGATCATGGAACTAAAGTATTAAACCTACAGCCTACTTGATATTATATTTGAAGTAGATATGATTGTAGAAGTTTGAAGTTTGCCTTCACTTTCCAAAAAAAAAAGAGAAGAAGTTGAGGTATGTCTTCTGAATGCTGACTCTTTTATTTTTTTGGGGGGTGTGGCTTGGTGGTTGTTGTAGAGACATATAATGGAAAACATTTTGAAATTAAGCAATAACAGGATCATGAAATCTACAGCTTTCCCAATATTTTATTTGAAGTGGAAATGATTGAAGAAGTTTGAAGCATGGCTCTTTGGGCATTGATGGTTCTTTGTGATAGATGAGTCGGAGTTCATATTCGCTTGCAAGGTCCATATCTTTTCCTGATCACTGTGTGCTAGACACTTTTATCTGCCGTTCCATTGCTACATAGTATTGAGTACTGTGTACTTCTAAGCCATAATTCACTTCATAGCTTACAGTTTCCCTACAATCAATCAAATAGTCTTAATTTTCCCATCCTTAATCCTAGCCTAGTAGGCAACTGGGGCTTTTTTTTAATTATTTTATTTAAATAATTTTTTATTTGAAGAGTAAGGGGATGTAAAATCTTGGTGGAATTTTAAATAGTGTTAGGTAGTAGAGAAAATTATTTAGTATGACTGGTTTTGAGATATCAACAATTGAGGATAAGCCCAATATCTTAAGGAGGCTCGATTGCCAAAAAAAAAAGCTTTCAAGGAAAACTTAGGTAGTCAAAGGCTTAGTAGCTATGCCGATAGATGTTTGGAAGAGCTGCCAACAGATTCTTAGCATCACTGATGGTGTCAAAGAAACATTTCTTCCCTCCAATGAGCTCTAGTTCAAACAGTACCTCCTCTCCCTATAAAAGTGGTTGGAGGTAAGGTCATTGCTCAAAACTCTTTGGGTGTGTGTTTTCAACATAATAATAATAAAAGAAAAAACCTCTCTTGTCATTATTTGTAAAGCCCAAACACGATTGAAGGATCTGTAGATATAGGCTCTGTTTGTTTCATTGTAATATAATTTTCTGATGTAAAAATATTTTACAACCGAAATTTTTTCATTATACAACCTAACAAACACTGGAAAATGTTTTCCAAAGCATTTTCAGGAATTGTAAAATATTTTACAAAGAAACAAATGTAGCCATAATTGTGACTGGCCTAGACATGAAGCATGGCCTTTAAAAAAGTACATGGTAGTGTTGTGTGCGCTGTTGTAGTGGACATTGGAGCATCTTTTGTAATGCTATAAGGTTGCTTCTGAGTAGTGGAGCTTCTTTTTTCATATTTTCTGGTTTCAGTGGGTGCTCCCAGAAAAGTTTCCCGACTTTTTGTTTAGTTGGCAGAATTGGGTAGGCAAGCATTCTTTGGATGTTTGGAATATTTTCCTGTTATTTGATGTGGACTTTGTGGAGGGAACGAAATTGTCATATATTTAAGGACATCAAAAATTCAAGGGCTTAGTTGATAGTTTTGTTTTCTCAATTGTTGTTTGATTGGTGCTGTGCATGGGTTTTACTGGTAGTAACTCCATTGCTGATTTCTTTGAGTCTTCGTCCTTCTGTACGTAATCTTTTGTGATTCTTTAGATTTTGTCCATTAAGGTGCTGCTGCATATTCTTAGGCACAAATATATACTTCATTGTTGTGCTGAGTAATAATGGATATTAATACATAATATAGTTATTGAAAGCTGCTGTTGATGCTGAGATTTGTTGTTTTCATTCCCATGCAGTACAAGTTTTGTGTTGATGGAGTGTGGCGGCATGACGAGAGTCAGCCCTTCATAACAGGGGAATATGGGTTAGTGAATACCATCTTAATAAGAGAACCGGATATGATTCCCTCTACTTATAGTCATCAACCACCTGACATAGACATGGATTATGATGTCGTTATGCCCCCGGTAAGGCAATATATATATTAAAAATTTAAGTTCTGTTTCTCAAATGCTGCTAGCGTTCCAATAACTGTTTTATTTTTCTTGTTTGCGACAGTAATTATAGTTACTGTCCAAGTGTCATAATATGGCAATCAGACGTAAGTTTCCCCCACATCCTTGAAAGTTCTTCACACCTATGAATAATTCGTGATGATAATTTCTTACTTTGCTTGCAACTGTCCAAGTGTCATAATGTGGTGATCAGACAAAGTAATAAATTGCAGAGAGATAAATTTCCCCCTAAAAAAAGATGAAGAATTAAGGGACTTGAAAATTTTCTGAAAAGTCTTTTTAGGTTTTGATTAGCCAGAAAATCTGTTGTTGATTTTGCTTCTTTCTGCTTGCCAGAAAAGAACAATCCAAAGAGCCATATACATTGTTGATAATCATGATAGTGTTTCATGGTAATATTTTTCGCTGTTCAAGTTTCTTGGATTTAGTATTAATTTTAATAAAAATATTTTTAATTGTAGTTTATAGGGGGAGTTCTAATGTCATTGTTAGTATTTTGTTTTAATACTTTATGTTTATTATTTGGTAATATAAAATAGGTCACTTTGTTGCATGGTCCTTTGCAGGAAGCAGTTCCAAGGATATCAGTGACTGATTTGGAGGTTTCTCGACACCGTATATCTTTGTTCCTGTCTACACATAATGCTTATGAATTGCTTCCTGAGTCAGGCAAGGTTTGAATGCTTTTACCCTTTTAAGGAGCTATTTATGTTTTAATTATCTATAATTTTGCCACTCATTACTTGGTAAACTCATCGCTTTCAAGTTCAATTGTCTTAAATCTTTCATTGTGCAGATCATTGCCCTGGATGTTAACTTACCTGTGAAGCAAGCGTTTCATATTCTCTTTGAGCAGGTGACTGTCCTTTTACATGCTGAAACCCATTTAACCAATTAGAGCACATACACTGACAGAAGAGTGTGTGTGTGTGTATTGGTGGTATTTTTTTTTTGGGGGGGGGGGGGTGTTGAACTAACCCAAATGCTTTATATTAGTTTCTAGGACCTGTCTTTTTATTATGAGAGTTGTTTGGCTTTTTCATTTTTCTTTTGAGAAATTCCAAGGGGTGTAGTTGATCTTTTGATGCTTATAAGTTTGATGCTTATTATGCTTCTCCTTTGGGTAATGTAAATTAGCAGCTTTGGTGTTTCTTTTTTATTTTTATCTTTATGCCTGTCTTTAGGTTTTGCTGTCATTCACTTTTTTAATTACTATTTTGTTCTAGCATATGATCTTTTTACTTGTGTGTCTTTGCTGATTATTAGCCTTTCTTTTTGGGTACTGAATTGCTGATTATTAGCTTAGATGTACGTCTTTGCTGATATAAGCTGCTTCCAGGGAATCTCTGTGGCTCCTCTCTGGGATTTTGGCAAGGGCCAGTTTGTTGGAGTTCTTAGTGCGTTGGACTTCATCCTAATATTGAAAGAGGTATCCTTGGCTTGAAGTAAACTTCTACGTTACCTTGTGACGTGGTGGTTTTGAAGGAAAACTGTCCTTTGTTTTAAAGTTTAAAATGTACATGGATTGACATCAGAATATCAGAAAATTTTATGTGCTGGTGATAGCTATAAAGGACAACTATATTTGTAATTTGAAAAAAAAAAATGAAAAAAGAATGTACTGGGGTTTACATAAGAAGTATTAGAAAATTATTGATTTTATGAAAATTTACAACTCTCCTAGGACTTGTGGTTGTGCAAAGTACACTATGCTTCTTAGTCTTGTGAAACTCGCCAAATTAAAAAGTAGCACCAATGCGGTGCTACATTACTGCCATAAGACTGTTCATTTAATAATTCTATATTCTCTTCATCTGCTGACATCACAAGTCACTGTATCATGAGCTTGGGTAAAAAGGGGACTGCTTCCGGGTCACTTGATTTGTTATGATTCTAGTAAATAAACCACTTTTCAAGGTTTTCTGATTTATGCATCTTTGAAAGATACCTATCAAAAAAAAAAAAAAAAAAAAGCATCTTTGAAAGATTAGTCAGTTAAGATTAAATTCAGTAGCTTATTTTGTATGTTAAGGAGAGTATTTTTTAATGGGTATACATCCACCTGCTTTAAGAACTATTATTTGATTGCTCTTATGAGGAGAGGAGGTGCCATTTGAGCTAGAGTTTATTGGGAGAAAGTAGTTTGGGCAATCATTTGCTTGATAGTTGTAGTTTTCATGCATCATAGTTTTGTTGTGTTGTTGGTACCTTAGTACACTGCCTGTGTGCTTTGGTTCCTTTTATTATTTTAATTTTTCAATAAAGCATTATTACTTATCAAAAAGGTAGTTTGGGCAACCATTTAAAAAAAGATCCATGCTTTGGAAAATCCTTCTTGGAATTTTGGCCTGTAGTGCTGTACACCTTAGCATGGTTAGCTTTTGTTATGCTCATCAATATGTTTATCCTTCGCTCGTGAATTTTCATGGCTGCCAATCCCAATTTATTTTTTTTGATAACTTCAGCTACCGCAATCCTACAGAAAAGCATTTGTAAACTGATTCTTATATATTTGTATATTGTCAGTGGTTCATCCCTCTTATATCTTGACTGCTTGCTTGATCGTCCTAGTTTATTTTGTCTTCTGGATGCTCGTTTCCTCAATGTTTTCTTTGAAAAACAAACAAACACTTGCGCTTGTAGATGAAAGCATACCTTAGGTCCTTTTAACACGTGTAACCGTCTGAATTTCAGCTTGGGAGTCATGGATCAAACTTGACAGAGGAAGAGCTTGAAACACATACTATAGCAGCTTGGAAAGAGGGGGGAAAACTACATCTTACTAGAACAATGGATGGCAATGGGGCATCATTTTCTCGTCGACATCTTGTTCATGTAAGTGCTTCTTGAGATTCTGTGCCAAAAGGATCTAGCAAGCACATCTGAAAACTTAATTTTCTAATGATTATCATCTTTTGAGCTATTCGAAAAAAGGTGCTACTTAGCTGCATTTTGACTGCATATTCTGCTCTTACATGAATGCGGTGATCATATTGCTAACTTGTAAAGATATAGATATAAAAATTTGAAAAACGTGATGAGGGTGCCAGAATTTGCAGCTTTTTAGTGTCTTCTTTAGTTTTAGATTTCCATAAGAACCGTGTGTAGTGTTGATGGGATTGGAGGGAGAGAATTCGCTTCACTTGTCCCGACAATCAGTGCTTCCTGTCAAATAAATTTACACTACCTTACACTTTGTCAGATGGTTGGACTTCCCTTTTATGTTGAACTTTTTTTGGAGGTTTACATCAAGAAAGTCTTTGATCAGATGGTGCGAAGGAGTCTATTGTATATTTTGGCATGCAGGTGGCATCTTGTGCAATTTAGCCAGACTTGTGTTATATTGGACTCTGGTGTTAATATGCATCAACATATATTGCAACAACCCTAGATCCTAGCGTTTGTATCACCCCTCTGCAATTTCTCCCCACATTCTGTAGTTAGCTGGCTATGTGTATTTGTTAACCTATTTTCATTGTAGTTCTGTTGATTGGTTAAAGATGTTAAAACTGTTTATTGATTGTTTAAAGTATGAGTTTTATAATCAAATATCCTTTTTGCTGATTGATGGGAGAACTAGGATTCAGTTACCTCAAAATATCTTGATGCTGGAATGTGCTGTCTCAATAGTCTAATATTTATTACTTCTGTTTTCCACAGGCTGGGCCAAACGATTGTCTGAAAGATGTTGCTTTGAAAATTTTGCAAAACAAGGTGGCGACAGTTCCCATAATCCATTTTTCTTTGCAGGATGGTTCAGTTCCACAGTTGCTACATCTTGCTTCCCTGTCTGGGATACTAAAATGTAAGCTTCTTCCAGGTTTGTCACTTAAAAGTTACATGTTTTGAAACTAATCCATGGGCCTAATTTTCAGGTATATACAGGTATTTTAGACATTCGTCTAGCTCCTTGCCCATTCTTCAACAACCGATTTGTTCAATTCCTTGTGGAACATGGGTTCCAAAAATTGGTGACTCGAAGCCATTTGCAATGTTAAGGCCAAATGCCTCTCTTAGTGCTGCTCTAGCTTTGTTGGTTCAAGGTGATTTTCCTTCTCTTCTGTAACAACTGCATGAAGGTTTTGGTGATGTTCTTGGAATGAAAATGATAAAATCTTACTGTAAAAACTAAGGTTTGTGATTGGAGGATTAATTTTTTCCCCCCAATTTATAGGAGGAAAAGAAAAATCAATCACATGTTTTTTATTTTATCTTGTAAGAATTGGCTTGTTTGTTTTGGTCTTCTGCATCACATACCTGGACTTAATCCTCTTCTTACTGCACTTTGTTTTTGGCCTTCAAGTTTTTATTGAGGATTGTGCTAATCCAACCGTATCTGTATGAGAAGGCATCTTTCTTCCACATATCCATTGATGAACGTTTGAGAGGAATGATATTTTTTCCAGGCTAGGAGTATTCTAGCTGCTGAGAATTCTATGTTCCTCCTGATTTTAACTTCATTAACTTTTGCATTATAACACTTGACTTTGTAAGCAGCAAGCTGGTTTCCTTTCAATTATTCTTCCTCAGCTGTTGGCCTTGTGTTATTACATTTTCCCTTTTGCAGCTGGAGTTAGTTCAATACCAATTGTGGATGATAACGGCTCGTTGCTGGATATTTATTCACGGAGGTAATCTGCTCTCTCTCTTTTGGATTTGTATAAAGGTATTCTTTATTACTGCTTTGGCAAAAGATAAAGTATATGCAAAAATTCACAGATGTGTGCTATTTCCTTCTCAGTGATATTACTGCTTTGGCAAAAGATAAAGTATATGCACAAATTCGCCTCGATGAAATGAGTATTCTTGAGGTAATTTTTCATTGGCACTCATCTGATTGCATTAGGCACATAGACTGTATGGTAGCTAGCCACCTCTTTTGTAAGAAGATATTTCCTTGGTTGCATAATGTATGATGTATGACAATTTAGTATTTATGAGGTTAGTTTCTCATTGTCACTCATCCAACTGCGGTACTTAATTTACAAAAAAAAAAAAAAAAAAAAAAAAACACACTTATCCAACTGCATTAGGCATGTAGATATGGTAGCCATCCAGCTCTTTTGAAAGAAAATATTCTTTTTGTTAAGTGAGCTTTTTACTCCAAGAAGATATATCCTTGGTTGCATTAATTGATGAAAATTTTTAATTTCTGTGATTACTTTGACTTGTCATTATTACATTAGTGTTTGGGTTTCTATTCAGTTCAATCCAATGCATCTTCTACTCTTAGAAAAATGTTCTGCTTGATAAAGCTTTGAAGATAAGAGATAATTTTATATTCTTTGGGCTTTTTAGTTAAAAGCACGTAAGCATGGTGCCACTGAATCATCACTTATTATTAGCAGTAAAATGAAGGGAGAGTTTCATGGTTTATAATATTTATGAGGGTGATTGGGCTTCTTAAGTTGTGACGCTTGTTAGGAGCTGCACGCCATACTTGGTGAGAAATATATTTGTAATGTACTTTATTGTTCTTGCTCTTATTGATGGTTGTTACATTTTCCTGAAAAAGCATTATTTGTTATGGACAATAATGGAATATCTTAGTTTTATGGGGATAAGCTTGCTTATTCACAAGCTTACTCCCACCCCAACTGGCAGCTACTGTCTCACCATCTCTTCTAAATTTTCATTATCCTGATGACTCAGAAAAGTGAGGATTTCCCATTGCTTTGATTATGGTTATTTGCATTTGGTACTTACTAATCCAATAATTTTGACCAAAATGCAAAGAATTGTTCCACTTACTTCTTTTCTGAGCTTGCTTGGAGTCTTTTTTCATTGGGTAACAAGTCTAAATAGCTACATTTGTTGATATAAATTTCCCAGAGGAATGTGCTTATTTTTAAATTCTCCAAGTGCAAAATTTTTAAAAATTTGTAGTTTATTCTTTGGTTGGAAAACAATTATGAATTTTCATTGTTATACTGATTTTGAGGATCAATCAGTAACTGTGTATTCTCATAATTTACTTGAGCCAGTTGCTGCAGTGTCTGCCCAAACTTCTGGATGTCAAATGTTCAGTCGTTAAGTCAGGCACAATGCAAGTAGTTTTACTTACACTAGTAGTTAATTCGGGCACAATGCTTTACCTTATCTTTCTAAGTGTGCCAATTTTTTCTATGCGTTTAGGCATTGCGATTGGGACAAGATGCAAACTCACCTCATGGGGTCTTCAATGGACAGAGATGTCAGATGTGTTTGCGATCTGATCCCCTGCATGAAGTGATGAAACGGTTGGCAAATCCTGGTAATTTGCTTAGCTCCCTTTAAGATGGTTTATGTTATTTCCCCTTGATCGATTAAGTAGCTTGTTCATGTGTATCCTTTCAGGGGTTAGGAGACTTATAATTGTGGAGGCTGGCAGCAATCGTGTGGAAGGTATAATATCATTGAGTGATGTGTTCAAATTCTTGCTAGGTTATCCAGAATTTGTTGGCCACCATTTCACATGAAGGGGCTGATCATGGTGCCATTTGGGAAGTCCCATTGATTTATTGACATCTTGTATCTTTGAGCTGTGATCTCCTTCCCATTGTGAAAGCTCTAATTTCTTTCTCCAAGTCTTGGTTGGACTAGCCTCATGCTTCTGAGCACCACCCCCATCTTTAGGATAGAAAATTTTAAAGAGAAAAAAGAAATCTGTAAATTGTGAGGTTTCAATTTTTTACCTTTTCAACACCTAATTATTATCAACTGTGCAGCTGGCACAGCTGCCATGTTTGTGTCTAGTGCTAACAGAAAATGAGGCAGGAAAAAAGAAGTGAAGACTTTATATGGCACCCTTTGCTGCTTGTTCGGCTGTACGTAAAAAAGTCTGTTAGTTCAATTTCAATTTCAGTTGCTGTTCTTCGATTGTTTAATTGTAACATTGCTGTTTGTTGGGCTGTGACAATTTATGTCACGGGGTTTAATTGTCTATAAATTTAAGATGGCTTGTTTGTGTCTCTTGTTTAGAGCTTCAATATGATCTCATTGCTTTTTCAGTCTAATTTACAGTGAAGAGTGAACCCTACTGTGTTGTAGAGATCATGTCCAACCACTAACTAGGCTATCCTAGTCATAGCTAGAGTTAAGATTTAAAAGTGACCATATATTCTATTATTTACTGTTAGAATTTTACAAATCTTATTAATTTATGTATATGGATTTATCTGGGATTAATGTGAGATTATTGTGAAATGGAAGGTTCAGATTTCATTAGGGGTTGTATGCTTATATTCTCAATAAAAAGAAAAGGGTTATGTTAATCTTGGTGTTGAAGCGTGCACACGGTTTATGTTTGTAGAACAAAACAAGGCCTTTCTATAACCTAGTTTATGTTATGTTAATCTTAGGCACCATCTTTCCGGACCTGCGCAACAGTTCACACCACCAACCCTAATAAACAATTACTTGCCTCAATTTGTTTCTGTATTTACGTTAGGTGTGTGGATTGCACAAGGGGAGGTAGGGGTAGGGAATCTCCAACAGCCTAGCTATACTACCTTATTTTTGTTTAATTTAATTGGCATATTTCCTTAAAACTCTTTTTGAAAAGCCTTAAGAATTGGCAAGCTATTTTGGATTAGAAACTAGTAAGTTACCCGTGCATAGTACGGAAAATATCTTAATATTTGATTTAAGATAGTTTTGGAGAATATTTTACATGTATTATAGCATAGCATTATTGTTATAGAACTTTATTAGTAATGAGTTTATTATAAAAAGCAACCATTATAAATGGTACATATATCCATTACAATTATTCAATTAAAGTATTGAAGTAAAAAAAAAAAAAAAAAACTTTGGATGAATATTGTAGAATAAAAGTTGATATGGAACATGTTTATCTCTTTTTCTTTAATTCTAAATCAAACTACACATTCCAAATATCTACAGTCAATCGCATCTTTACAAAATTCACAAATCTACAATATCTAACCTTAACATCAAGTCAATCGCATCATTACAAAATTCACAAATCTACACTATCTAACCTTAACATCAAAATCATAATTGTTGTTGTCACTTGATATAAAATGTATACCCCCTTCTTCGTTGTAGTTAATTCATATGGGTTAAGATGCGGGTTAAGATTAGATGAGACAACCATATTAGAGTGAGGTAGGTGTTGTTGAAAGATTGAAGGTAAATAATATCATTTTTTGTTCGTGCGTATTTTACATGGAAAGATATGAAGGGCTATGAGTAGGTATATATAAAAGGATAGAAGTGCAAGATGTGAAAATGGTAAATTAAAATGTAAAGAGTTTTGTGTGTATGTGTGAGGGATGAAATGTTTTGAAACATTGAAACAAAAGATACAAAGAATATTTATTTTTTAGTTAGAAAAGTCTTGAAATATTGAACCAAATGAAACAAAAATTCAAAATTTAATTTGTGTTATATTTGATGTAGCACTCGAGAATATTTGAATTCTCTTTACATAGAACACGCCACTTGATAAAATCTCAGACTTTTCCACGTGAGGTCTTTGTTTTTATATCTATATTGATTGATGATTTGATACAGGAGTCAGCCAAATGTGGCTAGCAGACTTGGACTTGCCAAAAATTTTATAGGGTAAATTACAAATTTGTTCTCTAACCCTTTCGTTGCGCGTCAATTTGGACTTCTAACATTTTAAACGTGTCAGTTTAGTCTCTTACCTTTTGATATTGTATCAAAATAATCTCCGCCGTTAAGTGATGGATACAAAATGTTGTTATAGCTAACGGTTATGTTATTTTCATGACACATAAAATGCCATGTATACTGCCACATCAACGTAGGCTTCTATATATATATATAGTGCAGAATTTATCACCGACCACCAATCCACCTGTTTGTCGACCAGATCTTCCCTCGAAATCAAGGAAGAATGCAGATCACAAAATTGAAACAACCCCACCTCTTCTTTAAACTCTCCCTCTCTATATTTCTGCCTTTCCCAACATTTAGTCACACAGGTTTTTTGGTATGATTATTTTGTTTCAAATATTGTGTGCTGATAGAAGGATGTTTTTGAAATAAGTGTTTAATCAGTTTTAAGGCCTAGTTGTTTAATAGATCTATTATGAGAGCTTTACGTTAAACAACCAAGCATACACATCATATACAACAGAATATAAATATGACACAGGATGTGATTACTTAGAAAATCTTATGAAACAACTTGTTCCAAAGGAAAAATTTGGGAGGACTTGACCTAATCAATCTTAAGGTAACAGTTCCACTATAAGCCTATAAGATGAAGGTTTGCAATTAAGAATAAACAATTTACAGTAAACCTAACTTCAGTTACCAAACTAAGTTTTGAATCCCATAGATCTCTTTTATAGTGAACTGCTGCAACATGAACCTCCAATTCACACACTTCAAAATCCCATTGAAGATTTGAATCTTTAGTACACTTGATAGATGAAGGTTAGCAACTTGATTTCACCAGTTTAACGAGTGTGTGAGATATCACCGGTAGTGATTTTGAAAAAGCAATAGACACAAACCTCTAGATCTCAAATTGAGCTGCTGCAAAGTTTCAAAAACATGACTTACAGTTTCCCTTAAATTCTTAGTGAAGTAGGTCTGAAACCTTAAACATATGATGGACTAATGGGCTGCCAAATAAAATCTACAGATTCGACTTTCGATCAGTCAAACTTTAGTTTCTATTGGTCGAAACTATTAAAACTTGATTCCTTGAATTTGTCGCTTCTTTCTTCTTCTTCTACATTGAATACCAGCTTCTTGAGCATTATATACTCAATTCTATAGACTCTATGAGCTATATCTAGACAAGTTTGTATTCATGTGTTTGCCAACAAAAAACTATACAATTATAGAACCTACAAGTTCTTCACTTTGTTTTGCCGGAGGAGCTTGTCAACGGTGGTAGGACATGCTGGTTTTGTCGCTGAGACCTTCAACGCATACAACACATCCCTTTTTGATAAAGTAGCTTTTGCCTTTCAAGCTTCCCAACAGGACATTCTTGCCAAAAAAATATTTGTTGAATTGCTCAGAGTAGAAACTTTTCTTTTGCCCCTTCCCAAAATCAAACGTTAAATCATCAGTAGCAATACAACAGTGAAAAA
This sequence comes from Quercus lobata, assembly GCF_001633185.2. Classification (NCBI taxonomy): domain Eukaryota; kingdom Viridiplantae; phylum Streptophyta; class Magnoliopsida; order Fagales; family Fagaceae; genus Quercus; species Quercus lobata. The sequence goes on along the minus strand of NC_044906.1, from coordinate 7,410,278 downwards.
GTGTACTTTAATATTTTCAAAAAAGAAAAAAAGAAACTCATTTCGTATATGGTATACAGCACAGAGAAGAGGAAGGAAAAGGAAAAAAAAATTTAAAGAAAAATACAAAGCAATCGATCGACTGGGTTGCGTTCACATAATCACATTCCATTGTTTTACCTTTCTGGGTAACTCTTAATTCTTTTTATTTGAGCGGAAGAAATTCAACAAAAATGAAAAACCACAAGAATGCAAATAAGATGTTCTTTTTGAGGGAGAGCTTTTTAAAGAAGACGTGAGTTTGTTTCAATTTTGTGATCTGAATTCTTCCTTGGTTTCGTGGGAAATATGGTCGGCAAACATGGTATGCTTAGCGGAGCCACGTTGAGACTGAAGAGGGCTCTGGTCCCCTCAAAATTTTTATGAATTCACAGAAACGTTATGAGCTTGACTGTTTCTTGTCTCAGTTTTGTGTCTCTGAAAATTTTTCTTCTTTTGTGTAACTTGTTTTCTGAAGCCTTTTGTACTTTACAGACTGTTAAGTCCAAAAATATTCTAATATTTTCTCTAATTCTAAGAGATCACCGTGTGTATGGTTTAAAAACAATACACTTCAAAAGAAAAATTGATCTCATTTCTTTCACAAGTCCCCAGGTATGTGGTTTTCCTTCTCTGGATCTTGTATTGTTTATTTTTAAATAAATTAAGACTATACCATTTTGATGAATGATAAATATACCATATTCTATATAGCATATAAATATAATACATTATTATTAATTTGACAAAAATATATGATTGGTTATTCACTTATTTGATTATATATTTTTTTTATGCTTTCAATGATAGTAGTATTTTATTTTAGACTATTGTACATAGAAAAATGTTATGTTCACAACATTTCACAATAAGGCTACTTAAGATTTGTTTTAAAAATAATGTGAACATAACATTTCTCAGTATATAATATAGATATAGTATATAAAGAGAAAAAAATTATGGCCTCATTTTATACTTGGCCTTCCCCCCCCTCCCCCCCCCCAAGACAAATTCCTAGCTCCGTAGCGTGGCTATGTGCTACTGTTTTGTTTTTTTTGTTTTTTTTTTTAAGCTTAGGCTGATGTGGCATTACACGTGGCATTTTATGTGGCATGAAAATAATATTTTATTTTATTTGTTGGTCATGTCATCATTTTCCATAATGACAATGATTATTTTGATACAATACCAAAAGATTAAGGAATCAATTGATACATTTGAAACATTAGGGACCAAATTGACCCAAGTGTAAAAATTAGGAACCAAATACGTAATTTTCCCAATTTTATATGATTGATCTTTTGTATTGTATTGCGTATCTGTCTTGTACTCTATATTTCTAATTTTTTAATTTTTTTTGTTGAGAAACTCTCTATATTTTTAATTAAAAGAGATGAAAGAAAGAATATTTGAAAGGTGACTAGTGAAAACAGAGAGCTATGTTGGAGTGTTGAAAAAATGGTTAGTTAAAATAGTAAATGTCCTTTTTGCTTGCTATTTCAATTAGTAGGAAAAAGTTTTGTTATAAATATATATCTTTTTCCAACTCACTATGTGATAATTGAAGAAATTATTTATGTGTAATTTTAGTCACATCAGTCTCAAACTCGCATAATGTGCAAAAAAAATTGACAAATATTTTTTTTTTTGTTAAGTGTAAAATGAAAATAATAGATAAGACTTATAAGTGTTAATCTCAAACTTTTCTTAAAATGATGCGATTATTTTCTATCAAAGTATATTCGGTTTTCTAAATTAAGATATCTATATTTGTTATTTGAAACTATTTTTAAATTTTGTAATTTTTTTTTTCCAAGAAAACATAATACATTTTACATTCAATTTTTATATAAGGCGAGATATTTCACAAATAATGTAATGTGTGAGTGAAATTTGTTTCTAGTACTCCTTATAAATGGTTTATCCTTTATACGTCTTGAATGACCTAAAGAGAAAGACAATATAAGTGAATCCATCACTTATAATAGGAAAAAAAACATACAAGAATTTAATAACATAAAAAAGTAATTTTATCAAGAATCTACCAACATTATGCTGAGAGAAAACATAATTGTCAATAAAATAGCTCATCTTTCTACACAAAATCTCCTCTCAAAACATCACCGAAGTGGATTGAAATGGATCATAGTGGACCGAAATAGACCAAAATGAATTGAATGGACCAAAGTAGATCGAAATGGACTGAATTTGATAGAAGTAGACCGCAATGGACCAAAATACTTTGCTGATATAGCCCAACAGGGGCATAGCAATAATAAATACTACGATTTAGTTTTTAAATATATATAGATATATATGACTTTGTTAATGAGTCATGGAAAGTATTAGAAATAATCATGAAATAAGTTGAATAAGATAACTCTAAATATGCTTGAAGCCAAACTTTATTCTTTCAATTAATGCTATTAGAGATGTTATTGTCTTTTTTCTTTGGGTCTAACCACGTGTTCTAAGGCATTTGATAATAAAGTATTTAATAGGATATATATCCCATGCAATAACTATTGCACGAGGTGCAATACCTTATCAATGGTTGGGAGGAAAAAATTTAAAAAGTTTTAACTTTCCTCTTTAGTCGTGATCAAAACAAACAAAGTAACTTTTTAATTTTGTACCTTTTAACTTTTATTTTGATCAGATAATTAAGAAAAAAGAAGAAGTTAATTTTAACTTTTTCTCCCAATCATCCTTTAGGTATTACATCATGTGCAATAACCTAGTGATTGCATGGGATTCAAATGCCATTTAATACAACTCGTTGCAATCCTGTTGCAGCCATTTTTCCATGCTTTTATTACACAAATGTGTGTTTACCACTCTACTTTTCTCAATCCCATAAAAAAGAGGGTATTTTGGTATATATCTAATGCAATCTTAATAGCATCTAAGGGCACCTGTTAACAAGTGCATTTTTCTTTTTGTAACACAAGCCTATTTAATGTTAGAGATTTAACATTTTTTTTCCTTCTTTTTTAAAGTTATTTAAAAAAATATATATAATTTGATAGTTATGGGTGGAAGGATGTAGATATCTTCATTAAAAAATCATGAAATGTTAGTTGACCCATAAGATTCTTAGTGAGATTTAACCTTGCACCACCATTGATTTTGAGATTTTCATTCTCCACTTTCTTTTCTTCTTGGGTCCTTAATACTTTTACGAATAACAAAAATTTTCAACCCAAAAAAAAAAAAAAAAAAAAAAAGGTTGGGTACTTTTTGGTTTTTGGATGAAATAATATGAGAAATTTAATTTGTGTAATAACAAACTGTACATGATAGGTAAGAAAGAAATGGAGAAAAGGAGCACTGCCAACCCATTCCTCATCCCTATCCTTTTGCCAAATTTGCAACAACATTTGAAGAGCCCCAATCATCATTCATTCATCAATCAACAACCCAGTAGCCCGTTGTGCTAACAGTAGACCCTCAATTCGTTGTTGAATTCGTTTCTGTTCCCCACAGATACCATAGAATGTCAAGCAAATTATTACAGATCCTGGTTGTTCACAGGTTGCGTAAGAGCCCTCCTTGAGTAAAAAACTCTACTAGTTGAATTGATTTGCCAAGCAATGGAAGAGTTTCTGTGAGCAGGAGCTTCCAAAAAAGAGCAGTGGGGGAAATATTTTGCTCTATAGACCTGGTAAAATAAAGAATCAGTATTGTGAAGAAGTATCCGAAACAGTGACGGCTCTAAGAATTTTTTTTTTTTTTCAGTATGATCATTAAGAAGCTTAAATTATACAAAATCTTTAAAAAAAAAAAAAATCATATATTGTGAAATACAGTCTTATAACTTCCTTCTACTAAATTTCTTATTGTGAAATCATTGCATTATAGTCTCATTATCAATTCTGTAAGTTACATCTTTTTAAAAAAATTTAGCTAAATAAAATTTTTCTTGAGTTTTTTTTTTTGGCTTGTAAGGTCTAAATATATTGTTAAGGAGACCAAAGTTTAAAGATAAATTTTGGCTACAAACTTAGTTGTAGCCTAAGTTTATAGTTTTCACTAAACAAATTAACATTGCTATATATTTTAAAAATCTAACCGTTGAATTGTATATTCTTTATGTTCTTAAAACATATGTCAAATTTCATGCTAATTGGATTTTATTTACTATTTGCTCCATAAATTTATTTTTTATGTATAATTTTAGACTACAAAAACTCAAAATTTAAACAATTGATTGATAATATATCTATTGATCTTTGATTTTTTTTGAAAATTTTCAAGAATGGAGAATATAAAAAATGTAATCAAATGATGGATTTGTCAAAATTCATATCCAATAAAAAACTATTGAGTGGAGTTTAGCCTTGTCCAAATTTTAATTATGTTTTGCCTAAAAAAAATTTATGGTGGTCACAAATTTTTTTTAAAGATAAAAAAATCATAACTTTTTAAAATTTATATATAATAATTTTTTTTTTCTAGATCAAGGTGGTCCTGTGACCACCCTGAACTCAATGTGGAACCGATTTTGATCTGGAAAAAAAATAAATTGAGGGTAAGATTGCGTATATAACCTCTCTTAAATCCAGCAAAAGTAAGAGTTTTGTATACTGGATATGATATTTTATTGTGAATGAGTCTCAATTTTTGTATAACCAGGTTAGCCACGTTAAAAGTCTTTGAGATATATGAAATCCATACCCCCTTTCTGTTTGGATGTCATGTGCACATTTATTCTACTGAACCAAGGTAGTGTCCTATGTTGATGATATTGACTCCACCAAAATCGACTTACCATTGAATTCCAATCAACACATAACCAATCCTCTAATCTAAAAATAACTCGTAGCATAGGTTGGAATTGCTTGATTGGAATTGCTTGAGTCACTGCCATAATTAAAATTTCCTTTCCAACTTATTGATAACAATTTTTCTTTCCTACTCTGGAGTCTGTACCACACCTTTGTCCTAATTTCTGAAAATGTTGGCCTCCTAGAATGACCAACTACTGGGGGTAACCCTAAACATTTCTCCATATTCGAATAGGCTTGGGCACCCAAAGTAGTTGTGACTTGTGATGTTTCTTTGTATATTTGGAGGGATATTCTCACTAAAAAACTATAGTGGTCTTGTCTGAATTCACCTTTTGTTCAGAAACTCCTTCATAAACCTGTAAAATTTGTTGTAAAGTCTAACACTTACCGCCAATGCTCTACTAAACAATAAACTATACTTAATTATAAAAATTTAAAAAAATAAAAATAAAAGAAGGGTGATCCGTGGGAGTAGAAAGAGATAAGAAGATAGAAGATCATTTTCTCTTAATCATCTAGTAGGTTGGATATATCCCTAGGTATTTCCATTTATTATCATAGAATAACTAATACAAGATTCGCACTCCATAATCATATTAACAAAATCAATATGAAACCTCTTTATTTATTTATCTATTTATTATAGTTCTTAGTAAAGCCCATTCAACCCTATCATAAAATGGGTCATTCTACCGTACCCCCTCCAGAAAATGGGGGGTATGGTACCCACCTTAATCTTAACCGTTGGTTTAACATTGTTTAAATCCTGACCATTGGTATAATTTTAAGGGATACTGGTGACTGGCTAAACAGGTTATATATATAAACCAAAAAAATCAAAGCAAAAGAACGTAGAATCATTCACGCATCAACAACTCCTCTGTTTTCCTCTCTACTCTGTCTCGTCTGACGTCTCAACGCTAAAGCCTCTCCAGCTCTGTCTCGTTTTCCTCTATCTTGTCTCATAACAGTATCACGTTTGCCTCTCTAGCTCAACAAACCCATACCCACAATAGAAGAACCAGACAACGGCGCACCGTCAAATCTCAATCCAACTCGATGGTGCCACCCTCTAGCTTCTTCTATTCCAATCCAACCTCAAATCCACATCCAATCCAACTCAGCGGCGCTTCTTCCGTCTCTCTGCCCTTTTGTTCGAAGTTTCCAAAAATCTCAGTACGTCTCATCCTTATTCTTTAATTTTCCATATGGGTTTTTTAATTGTTGCCGTTTGTTCTCTGTATGGCTGAATTGTTATTAATTTTGTTTTGTTTTTGTTTACCTTTTGGTTTCGCAGGGTTGCTAGGAACAAAACCAATCTATTATTCCTTTTGGTTCATAGCAGGTGAGAGAATAAGTTATTGTATATACTTGAATTAGTAAAACTTCTAATTGTATGTTTAATACTGATTTCAATTTGGTTTATTTTTCTTTGTTTTGTCTGGCTGGGTTTGTTAGTATTGCCGTTTATACTTTTTGGGTTATTTATCATAGGTTTTTCTGGCTGGGTTGAACAATTTGGGTTTTTTTCTCTGGCTTGGCAGGAGTTGGATAATTTCTCTAGGTAAACCCCTTACAATCAGAATTAAATTGCTTACTGAAAAGAAGAAAAAAAATAAAATATGTGTGTGTGTGTGTGTGTGTGTGTATATGTATATATATATATATATATATATTGATAACCTTTGGGCCAAATTATCAGTTGAAGCAGTGAAGTGCCTCGCTTTGACCCTGGTCATTAGAGTGTGAGGGGGGTTTTTGTTGTGGTATAAACATAAGTGTGCAGGCGTATTGAAAAGAAGAATATATGTATTCTTGGTCATTAGAGTGTGAAGGGGTTTATCTTCTGGTATAAACAAAGGTGAGTAAAAGAGAGGAGAGCACTGCCTATGCATTAGACCCAAAAGTTACTTTCAATGTTCATTGTTAGTATTTTTAAGTTTGTTGGGCATCCCATTCAACCGAGCTCTATGTTCGGAGGATGGGAGAGTAAGGGAAAAAGTGACCAGAATAAACTATAAAGTTAAACAGTAACTAAGAAAATGAAACAAACTAGTCAGAAAACTCAAAATACCTAACTGCTGCATTCCAAGTTTACAAAGTACAACAGTGGTTTTCTGTGACAATGATTTGCTTGCCATTATTTTAATGAAAACCAAAACCTCTATAATAGCTATTCACAAAAATTAAAACCATTAGAAAAGGAAATCAAGGAAGACCATTGTCCATTTCAGGGGGTATAATGGACAATGGTTTGCATGTCTTAAATATATCTTGCTACCTTGAGAGTATCGTGGCAATGGAGGACTTATGTGTGACTAATATCTTTTCTACATTGTCATAATGTAATCAATTCAGTTATCCTGTAACTTTGAATTAAAGCTTTATGGAATCAATGGCTTACTAGGCCCAAATTCTTGACATCTTTTAGGAACTTATTGAAAAACTTCACAAAGGTGAACTGTCAAAAGATGATTATCCATGTCTGAATGACCCGAGTCAAACTTTTCATGACATCCTTTTGGTTTGCCTAGATCTCTTATTGAATTTTGACCTTTAAACTGCATTCTCTGATTTTGTATGCGAAAGAACCTCTCTCAAAGCTTGTGGTAAAATTTCTGTATAAAATGTTGTGCTTGTATCTCATTCTTCTTATTCTTATCATCTTTGTATGATATATCAAGCTTTCTGCTTGTTATGCTCAATCTTCTATAGTTATTCTAGATGTTGCTGTAGTCATTTCCATATTTAAAATCAATATCCCAAATTTCAATATATCTCCTATTCAGAATTTGATCAGCTGAAATTTTCTAAAACTTGTACCAGAATTGTTAGGATCTAAAAGTTGATTCTATCAAGTCTTCCTTGGAATTGAACGTGCTCAATTACCTTTATTTTCCAGTAGACAACAAGTTCATGCTCTGTAGCATACTATTTTGTTTCTTCACATGTCAAGGATTTACAATTATCATTGTCTAAAATCTGAGACTGGACACTGGTAAACTTGCTCTGTCATGTTGTGTGTACTATCTTTGGTTAGAGTATTGCTAGTGTGCATGTCATTGATTTATTGAAAAAAAAGAAAGTGTGCATGGCATTGACATATGGAACAAATGAGAGTACTTTATTGACTATATCACCCGTGTCATCACCTTGTTAAAAGCAGATAAATGAATTTTCAAGTAGTACTGTCTTGTTAGGCTAATCTTTAAGAATCATATATTATGTGCATATGAAGTAAAATCACATCTCTTGAACCATATGGTATAAAAAATATTACTCCTATCACAAACTTAGTACACTGGCCTTTGCTTGGTTTAACTGGTGACTGCAAGGATCATATCCTCTTCATAATTTTTTCTTTAAAGGTTTGACAGTTTGCTGAATTTGGTATTTGAAACAATTATACACTAACAGAAATTCTTACAATGATAAGTTCCAGAGAAGGCAGGTAGAATCCTCTTATGGATGATAATAGTGACCCATTTCTCAAGCTCACAATTATATATAAAGCTCTCGTCCACAGGTCAATCAGTTGAAATTCACAATGTGTCTACAAGACCCAATTTTCCTCAAAATTCTACTTCTTTTGCATGGGGACATCCTGATGTGATTCAGAAGCTCAGTGCATGGTACCAGCCAATCAGGAATGGCTAAAGGCAATTCCATGAAGACACAAAATGCTGATCTTAAGAATTGCAGTGACAGAATGAATGCTTGAATCCAACACACTAAGAGTTCTTGGCAGAACAATGACACGGGGTGACAACCTGTAGTGTCTCCACCCCTATAGCAAAGGTCATATTGGTCTGCTAGAGCTGATCACACTCAATCCAAGTATTCAAAAAATGGGTAGTTGAATGATGCAATCATCCCAAACCCCCCACTATGTTGGTGTTGAGAGTAATGGGTGTTGATGAATTGATGATGAGTGATGACTCAAAGATTGTTTGTGATAGTGATGACCTCTCAGTCATGACTCTGATTTAAATTCAAGTGAAATGAGCTTATGAGACACTCAAGAAGAGCAAGTGGTTCATGGCATACTTTGAGGAAATGGATAAACTGTCTACCAGGAGATTAATTCACCATCAATGTAGTGGCACTGCCCAGCATCCCCGCCGGGGGGGGGGGTGTTCCTGGAGCCATTGATTGGTTCATATGGCAAACTTTGTCCAATTCTTAAAGATATTAGTTTGGTTTAGCAAAATTTGCTCTGGCGGGCATTGTGTAAAAGAGTTCTTTAAAGCTTTTTAGTAATATTTGACACCCATTTGGCATTTTGCTGAAGGTATTTTTCTCCCCTCTTAAAGCTGAAAAGTGAAAAACAATTTTCAGTATGTAAAGTGGAGAATTCCAAGCTTTTAGTTTTCTATATGCACTATTTTATCCTTTAATAAAAACAAGACTAAATTATGTTTTTGACCTTTAAAGTTTGGATTTGTTTGCATCTCCCTGGCCTAGCCTCTTGCTTTTTGGCTTTGAAGAAGATATATTCTCAAAGAAAGTGAGGTGAAAAGGGTATTGACATTTACATTATTATTATTATGCATAATCCATAAAAAGTGGGTTTTGAGGTAAGTTACTTTTTGGCAAAAATATACTATTGGTTTTTAAAGTTTGTTTGCTAAGCCCTTTTAATCCCTGAAATTTAAAAAATGAGCACGTTTGGTCCTTCCATTAGTTTTATTGCCTATGTGTTTAACAGAATATTGACATAACATTTTTTTTAAGTGATGTGACAACCTTTTTATTGTTAAAAAATTACACATTACATTGTACACATCTCAAACGGGTCAATCCAAATAGTTTGGATCTTTTAAAAGCAAAAATGAAATTTGGGGGAGAATAAATGCCCCTTGTGCGATGCTGCAGAAGAAAACTATATTCATTTATTTACCAAGTGCTTCATTGCAAGGTCAATATAATTTGCATGACAACGGATCATATATATTGATGAGATGGGAATCCAAAACAATATTGATCTGAGTAAATCTGCAATATGGCCACCTGTTTACGAGGTAAAGTTGAACATTTTACTCTTTATGCAACTAAGATTATGGATGTGATATGGGAACTGCGAAACCAAGTCCAACATAATGGCAGCAACTTAAATTTAAATGAGGTGCCTTACAAAGTAACCAAAAGAGTTGCATTTCACTATTTCCAAATTCATACATAACATTTCTAATTATGTCAAAAAGGATAAATTGGAGGGGGAGGGGGAAGTACATGGAATTGTGGAACAAAATTTTTTTTTTTTTTTTTTCACTAAAAGAGATCTAATGCCTCCCCCTAAAAATAGAGGTACAATGAATAGATCCGCAACTCTGCCTACAATCTAAATGGTGCTTCTAGATCATCACTCTTGACTTCTACAACTGCCATCAGAAGTTAAGAACTTAGTGGGAAGTTAGAGCAATGAATAAGAATTTTGCTTCTACTTCAGAATAGTAGAACGTGTTCCAAATCATAAGCTTTTGGATATAGATTCACTCTGAAAATTTCTAAGTGTTTGGCGGTCATCCAGGTGACTCCATGCTGGACGACCTTCTTGCACTTGGATGACCTTTCTGGTCTTGGACGATACTATAGACAAATTGGAGATAGTCTAATTTTTGGTTCACCATCATATATAAATAATAAAAATATAAACATCAGGAAAATGACCTTAACTATGATATTTTATAGGGAGGTATGCCCCTGAATGTGATGGAAGCTAACAAGGGAAATACGTCGGAAGTTAATTGGTATATTCAAATATTTGTGGAAGAAACCAAGATAATTCTAGCTGATTTTTTTTTGTGAACAAGAGTAATTATTGTGGTTGGGCTAATTTCATGGGATGCTTTTTTTTTTTTTTGGTTTTCGATTTTAGATCTAAATTTTTTAATAACTTTAAAAAAATTACTATTGTGATAAGTGGTTATTAGTAAGTAAAAAAGTGACCTCAGTGATAGCCTAAATGTAAAATTATGGTCAGATGTGATATTGGTAATGCTTACTGTGACAACTAAACTATCAATTGTAAGGAAAAAAATAGGGTACCATTGAATGTGACAAAAGTATGGTCAGGAGTAATGTGGGTATTGCCTAATGTAATAATGGAACGGTCCAATTTGAGAATAAAAAAATAAGGTACCACTGAATGTGACAAAAATAGAGTTAGATGCGATGTTGGTACTACTTAATGTGACAATGGAACTATTAAATGTGAGAAAAAAGTAAGGGAACCACCAAATGTGAGAAAAGAACTATCACATGTGATGTTGGAACTGCACAATGTGAGGATGGAACCGTCAAATGTAAGAAAAAAAAGTAAGGGAACCACCAAATGTGAGAAAAGAACTGTCACATGTGATATTGGAACTGCATAATGTGAGGATGAAACCGTCAAATATTAGAAAAAAATTGTCATATGTAACAAAAGAACTATCACATGTAACAAAAATAGAACATATGCGATGTTGGTATAGCTTAATATAACAATGGAACCGTCAAATGTGAGAAAAAAAGTAAGAAAACCACCAAATGTGAAAAAAGAACTGTCACATTTGATGTTGGAACTGCATAATGTGAGGATGGAACCGTCAAATATGAGAAAAAAGTAAGGGAACCACCAAATATGAGAAAAGAACTGTCACATGTGATGTTGAAACTGCACAATGTGAGGATGAAACCGTCAAATGTGAGAAAAAAGTAAGGGAACCACCCAACGTGAGAAAAGAACTGTCACATATGATGTTGGAACTGCACAATGTGATGATGAAATCGTCAAATGTGAGAAAAAAAGTAATGAAACCACCAAATGTGATAAAAGAACTGACACATGTAATGTTGGAACTGCACAATGTGAGGATGGAACCGTCAAGTGTGAGAAAAAAGTAAGAGAACCACCCAATGTGACAAAAGAACTGTTATATGTGATATTGGAACCGCACAATGTGAGGATGAAACCGTCAAGTGTGAGAAAAAAAAAGTAAGGGAACCACCAAATGTGAGAAAAGAACTGTCACATGTGATGTTGGAACTACACAATGTGAGGATCGAACCGTCAAATGTGAGAAAAAAGTAAGGGAACCACCAAATGTGAGAAAAGAACTGTCACATGTGATGTTGGAACTGCACAATGTGATGATAGAACTGTCAAATGTGAGAAAAAAGTAACCTGGTGTAGCAGGTTACCTACTAGTGGGTACCGTACCCCCCATTTTTTTGGGGGGGTACCGTAGAATTACTCTCATAAAATATGTTCATGTCCAACTTGACTACCATGTAAGTGTTTCTAGTTCTCTTATGCTTCATATAATGCATGATTCAAAAGCTACTAAAATATTAGCAGTAATTAATCTAACCATAATCTAACTAGAACATAAGCACTTTGATTTTCTAAAATAATCAAGGATAGAACTCTTTTTGAGTCTATTAGCCAACACCTTTGAGACAATTTTGTAAATGACATTGGACAAGCTAATCGGACAAAATTGGGTCATAAAATTAAGAAGACTTTTGGTATTACCACAATATATGTAAGATTTAGGCTTTAATTAATTTGCCTCATTTAAGACAAACACTTCTAAAGTCACATCTACACCTATATGCCATTAAGTTTGGTTAAAAAAGTGTGCAATCATACCATCAAGCCCTGGATTCCTTTCGGGTGCGTCCAAAAGAGAGCATCTTTTACCTTATATTTGCACAAAATTCTGGCACAAGTTGAGCATTCTTTGGGTGTATTTTCCATCCAACTGGGCTAAAATAATTTGAATAGCAAGGCCACGAGTGACTATATTAATAGTGTCAAGTTTGTAGCCAAATTTTGTCCTTCAATTATTGTTCGCTAATGCATTATTTTCCATCAGAAAATATTTTTCAAGGACGAACTGCAAAAAATCAAATTTTCCCCTTTCCCCCATCCTTTTCTAAACAATAACATGGAGGAAAATAAAGAACTACAACCGATACACAATTTGGTGGTCACAGGTAAGACAATTTGATGCTACCGAAAGTCACTGAGAAGAATTCAAAAACTTCTCATTAGGCTCACATGTTGCCATGTATCTTAATCACAATTTCCTTGCAAAAAGAGGATTGTCCTTTCAGGATGTAGCATTCTCTTCTAATAAATTCAAAATCGAACGCTACTTGGGAAAAGGGAAAAAAGGGAAAAATAAATTACAAGATGAAGCTAAATTACATTATCACTGTTCACTAGTAAGTATTAATCCCAGCTAGCTAAATCACAAGGGGGGATGGGACTGAGGTTTAAACCAAATCTTCCAGCATAATATTTACAAGGTTAATTGTACAGACTGAACGGCGCAGCATAATATTTAAGTTGTTGGTACAAGGGCTAATATTTGAGTCTTGATTCTTCCCATACACATTTGAATCTCTCTATAAATAGAAAGATTCTGAGTACAGTATGGATGCAAGCTTTTAAGAGCAGACTCTAATATCTGAGCCACATCAGCTGGAGGATACTGTCTTTCAGTACAAGTCTGCACATTACAAGAATATTATACTAAGCATTCATCCAAAAATAAAACTAATACCCAGTATAACAAGTATTTATGAGAATAAAGATGTAAATGGAAATTCGTAATCTTTGCTGAGGAGAAATAGTGAAAAATGACAGCAGCAAGTATCAGTCACGGTTGAGTGGAGTACTCTCAAAACTATATTTTGTTGGCATGGCATTGAGACCAAAATTAAATGATAATCCACTGAACAAAAATAATAGCTACATTAACTTGCAAGTTTTTGTAAGTCTCATAAAATCTGGATATTACATGAGCATATCTTGTGATGTAAATACAAAAAAGGTTACTGTACCAAAAAGTGCCGAAATATAGCTTAAAGATGGTTCATTAGTAAAAAGAAGATACCAAATTAGAAGTTGACAGCTGATCATGACCAATCAAGACATTGTCATGGAATCAAAGTGCAACAGGAATTACTCAAAATTCAATGTAGTATAGAATGCAACAAAGTTAAGATTAATGAATAATAAACAAAAAAAATACTATAATGGCTGAATTATCCATAAGGACACAGATTGAAGATGTTTCCCGAAGATTTTGGCCAGATGCATCAGCAATCAAGAGTGTGGTATCAATTATTACCCATCATGCTCAAGAAAGAACTGAACAATTAGTGCATATGTGAGAAACAGCAATTGATGGAAAAAAAACCCGTTATGCTTGGGGCAAATGATCGAGTATTGCCCAGCATGTTCAAGAAAGGATATAATTTAAAATGATTGCATGCGAGAATTAGCACTAAATGAAACAAAGAAAGAAAATTGAAGATGCTTTGGCCGTGCATAAAAATCAACAATATGCCACAAAGAAGTGACTGTTTATATTATGGTATTAAGATCTGAATTGAACATTCACTATTGCAGTACAATAAAACAGTATTTGGGCAACATAATTTGTGTGTGACATAGTAACAAAACAATATTAAGCAACATAATTTGTGTGGAAATATATAAGGCTTCATCACAGATATGCATGCAAGAGAGAGAGAGAGAGAGAGAGAGAGAGATTGCTTTTTGAATCCATTAGCGTTAGAAAATAATCTTCAAATTACCTGTATCATGAGCAATGTAGCAACACAGGAAGTGATAAGCCCTGATGGTATTCGTGCCTCATTTTCATCAGAATCATTACATGGTTTTGCACCAGATGCATCACTGGAAAAAAGGGGCTCTGCTTTGCAGGAACTCAGCTGATTCTGGTTACCCAGACCGCCATTGATCTGCTGCTGAGACCTGATTACCGGTACACCAGAGTCAGATGTTAATTGCTGATTATCAATAGAATCTAAAGTCTCTCCAATCCTCACAAAAGCGTCTTCCCCTTCCTTCCTCAATGTGAATGCCTGAGATGAATATTACATCATAAAGTGTAATTAAGCAAGTACTTTTTCCTTGAAAAAAAAAAAAATCAATAAAAAAATAGATTCTTAGACTAAGGCAAACAAACAACATATAGCTGCATTAGAAGCGGTTAATTCAGGCCATATCACAGCAGAAACATTAAAGACTAGTGTACCCACAAAATAAATGATATCATATCCTACAAGCCCAACATCATACACCATATTGAGCATTAAGAAATAAAATGCGTAACATAAACACTACTGATAATATAGCAATATAAGGGCCCATCAATTATATGAAATCCATGTTTGCCATGTTGGACCAAATAAAGACCAAATGAAAAAAAAAAAAAAAAAAAAACCCTATTTGGATTGTAATTTTGGAGAATCACCTGTAACTTAACTGTGTATTTTGAGCATTCTCTTCTTACTAAGAAAATTTGTTCTTTGAAAAAAAAAGGAAACCAACAGTACATAGTTGTGTTACAACTTGCAAAAATGAGAATATAGGAGAAAATAAAATTATAAAGTTCTTCATCACTCTCAACCCTGACCCCCCAAACATAGAGAGAGAGAAAGAGTACTGAAGCTCTTCATACCTGAATAGCAGCATCTACCATTGTATGTGCTCTCAATCTTGACCCGTTGACAATTTCAACTACGCTAGATCCTGATTCTTGAGATATGAAAGAATTATCATAACAACTTGTAAGGCTGCCATTTAAACAGGAATT
This sequence comes from Quercus lobata, assembly GCF_001633185.2. Taxonomy (NCBI): domain Eukaryota; kingdom Viridiplantae; phylum Streptophyta; class Magnoliopsida; order Fagales; family Fagaceae; genus Quercus; species Quercus lobata. The sequence continues at coordinate 7,394,851 of NC_044906.1, read as the reverse complement.
GCTTGGGGGCTTCAGCCAGGGATGCAGGGTGTTTCCTGGATAAGTATTGCGCTGCCTCAAATTAAGTAAAGCAGAAGAAACCTGAACATGAGGACAATCAATCAAAAGTTGCTTCAACCTTTTTTTTTTGACAGGTAATAAAACTTTTAGTAAAAAATGCTGAGCATCATGTTCACGATGGTGAACATTCTGATCAAGAAAAAATACAGCAGGTTCAAAAACTTAATCTAATAGTGTAAGAAATTAGAAATGGAAATACAATTCGTAAAACCCCAAACATGCGCCCACTGAAACAAAGTACCAAAGAGAAGAGCTTTTAAAAGATCTAAGGGTCTCTCATTGTCTTCAAAGACAAAGCAGAGAATAGTACACTAATGCAGGGATGTCAAGCATAATAAAATTAATGGAAGCCACATGCCTGGCCACTGGCTTCCTTTAGCTGTACAAGTACCATGGCGTAATGCTTCTTGAAAGGTTCAGAATCCTTCAAAGAGCAATCTCCCTCATTTTGGTTTTCCACTATGTCATTATTCGTACTCCTAAGTTCCATTAACAATGCTTCCTACAAGAAAGCAACAGAAAAGCTTCGTAGCATGAGTATTACATGCAACAGGAAAGTTTCCATTAGAACCCCACAGAAAAGCTTCATACTCTTAATTGACAAAGTACCAGCATGTCTGACCACAATGTCTAAAGTGGATGAACAAGAGTGATAAAAATTACAATGTCCAATAATTATGAAATTGATAAGTTAGGTTGGCAAAAGCTTGCTATTAGGGTGAATTTAATCATTTAACTATCATTCTATCACTTCCTTCACATATGGGTGCTGACTATCCCTCAAGTGGGGCCCAACACATGTAATTTTTAACTTTTAAATGGGGAGCTGGAGTGGAAATAGGGTTCAAACCAAGGATCAGCTGCTCTGCTACTTACCACCATGTTAAACTATCACTTTTCCATAAAGCTTATACTGACAGGAAAGGTCAATTTAATCATTTAACCTTTACTACAACACAGGCACATATTGAAGATAGATTAATCCAATAAAAGCCTTGAGATTTAAGGTAAATGCATGGGATGATAGAGAATTTGAACTTTAACACCCTAGTTCCAACTGAACATTAATTTTTGAGATGATTCACATTTCTATGATCAGTTGCGCATATATTATAATGTATGACCTTTTTATCAAGAGCACGAGTCAGCTCAGTAAGAGCTCTAATATCAGCTTCCTTTGCATGATTTTGGGGCAGCATAGAAGGTTGACTATAGGCTTCTTGTTGTAAACTACCAATATCAATAGCTGCTGTCTTAGCTTGTGCAATGGCGTGGTTTGTATCCACCTGGGCAAAATATTGGATTATTTCAGAGAACATTTAATATTCTTAAGTTCAAAAATATTCACCCTATGATAGTGAATTTCCAATATAGCAAAATAAGGCACTAGCTTCAGTCAACGCCATTACCATCACACAGTTAAGAACTTAAGATTGTGTCTTAATTTTACCTCTGATGTTCTTATTTTGCGAAAGAAAAAGACATTGGAACCGTAAGTGAATTACAACTAATTAAGGTATTTTTCAACCCACGCAGGACAAGGGACCAATATGTAACTAGGTTGCAAAAAAAGGTGCTGTAAAAGATCCTAATAACCAATGGATTGGTTGGTCGAGTATCTAGAGCTTCCCTCTTGACTTTACAGTGATAGGTCAGGAGTTCAAGTTACATTGTGATATGTAGGGTAAAAGTGCAATTTATATGTGCCAAAGAAAACAACAAAGTTTGTTGCCTGAGACCCAATTTTTCTGCTAACATTGAAGTCTAGCGCCTTCTTATATCCATCAATCTCCAAAGTCCAGCAGCATATATTTTGGTAACTAGACTTTGGCAGGTGACAACATGCTAAAATCTAAGCAACAGAACAAGGTCAGAATTTAAAAATATAGAAAAAGAAAATGACTATCCAAAAAAATATAAAATATACTTATAGTTGATTGTGATTTAATGGGCATTAGAGTGTGTTTGCAATTATCAAAATAAATATACTCTTGTATTTGTTAAGCACTCTCACCTTTCCTTGCTGTACAAAGGTATTCTTGGGGCTTGTGACCTTGTCTAGATTCCCACTTGAAGCAAACATCATAGATCCACCAAAATTTGGATGCCCGTTCATTTGTGGCTCCTTGGATAGAAGAGAGAATTTGTCAATGGTAATGTTCTGTCTCTTGAGAGCTTCCGGCATATTGTCCAATGGATTTAAAGGCATGCAATCAATATCCTGGAATGAATTTTCTTGTGTCATTTGAGAGAGAATATATGGATAATTCCATATCATTTCTAAAATTTACTGGAGGCAACAAGTTCTTCACTAGAAAAAGAAGATTAAAGAAACAAATAGCAAACCAACACTAGGTGGACAAATAGGAAGCCCACCAAATATAACAAAAGAACTGTAAAACAGAGTAACTTCAATTAAAACAATGTCACTATGTTCTAACCCAGAAATGTTCATCATTCAATCATAAAATTGTAAAAGGTAAAAGATTCTGTTTCCTGTAATCCTCATGACACCACTCATTTCATTGTAGTCTGTAAGCTTAGAAACAATCAAAACGAAGTAATTTTTAAGACAGGCAACTTACCACATATGGAGAATAAATAGCAGCGGATGGAGATGTACATACTTGAATAGCACAAAATAATTTTATTATGGAAATAAGATCAACTAATTCAATATTATAAACTTAAGCTATTATCAGCATTCTATTTTGTGCTCTAAATGAATTAAGAGCCGCAACAGACAGGCACGTGAATCTTGTTTGCAGTTAATGTACAAAAGGAAAAAAAACTCACCTACTGTAATAAAATTGTACCAACCTCTCTCACAACTCACAACACACACAAACAAGCACATGCACACACACGAGCAGGTACAAATGCAATGAAATTATGTCAAAGAAAGTGATACCTTGACAAACCAAACTCCTATCTCAGGACGGTCAAACTGAACCCTGCACTTATCTTGATCAACTGTGAGCACACTTCCATCATGAAATTCTCTTGTTTTTGGATGAAGAGCAATTACTCGTTGTCCAACTGATAGAGGTCTGGCTAAATCTGTTGGAAGTCCTTCCCTAATACCAGTACGAAGTTCTGTATAATGTTTTCTCACAGAATCCCGATACTGTTTAAGTTTCTCCCTTTCTTCAAGAAGAAAATGTTCAGAAAACCTCCTAGGCTTGCCAAGGGAACTGCAATTATAAGAAAACGTTATAAATGTGTCAACAGCGTTTTCAATAATTCCAAGCCATATGCCAAGCTGCATAGACATGTAACAGCAGTAGATGACATACCTCCTTATGACACCCCATTCAACACGAGTTAGTCTTGGGATGTGTCCCAGTCCAACATGATTTAAGTACTCCACAAACTCCCTTTTTGCAAACCAAGGGTAGTCAATTGCACTGTAAAACCATTCAAAAGTGCACCATCTACGGACCAAAGAAGATGAAAGGCAACAAAGAAGCATTTGCTGCAATTTAAAAAATAAATAAATAAATGAGGCTCTAAGCTTCAGAAAGCTGCATATTTTAAAATATAAGAGGATGGGACATTTTACTTTTAGATAGGGTGGTCTATCTGATGGTGAGGTGGAGTATTTACGTCGATTTATAAACCTGTTCCCATGAGAAGACTTTGTCTCTTTCAAGAATGGTTTCGGTTGACCCATTTTACGCCTACTCTTTCGTTTAGAAGGTAAACTACTTTGACTTGCAGCAGGAATTTCTGTGGTTGATACTGATAGATCAGTCTCTGCTCTTTTCTGATCACTATCCAAGGAACCGTCTGATGATCTGACTGATTTCCAGGGCTTCAAAAAAGTAAAACTTTGATCGGTACGTTTTCCTATGATCACTGGTTTATTCTCTTCTTCAGCTAAGACCTAGAACACATACATATGAAATAAAGAAAATCACATCACTTTGATTACCCAAATAAAAAAAAAAGCTGACATCCAACATATAACCAGAGACTTCCCAAATATAAATACACCCAAATATATTACATGATCATGTGTGTGAATACATATCTATATATGGCTAAACAGAAAACAAGTTTTATTTTTTCCTTGCTTTGTTGGGATAGCAGGATTGGTAATAACTTAGGCACCTGCATGGGATTGAACCTTTGACCTTACCTCCATCCCCTATGGAGAAAGAGAAGCCATTTGACCCAATGACCATTGGAAACAAGTATTCCTACTTTTTCCCTTTATTGGCAAGAAGTATTACTAGCACTACTTTTAATGCAACAAAACTAACAATCTTCTCATCTTTCGCATACACAATGTGTATGTGTCTGTGCATCTGTGTGAACATACATATGGATTAAAAAAAAAAAATTTGTTGGGATAGCTGGATTGGTAAGGACTTAGGCATCCATACGGGAATGAACCTGTGACTTTAGTACCTCGATCCAATGACCATTAGCCAGAATTATTACTACTTCTAATACAACAAATTAACAATCTCCTCCTATTTCACACATATATTATTGGAAGAACTGGATAACTATATAGTTTCTACATAAATGAAGGCAATTTGGGCTTAAAGCTTGTCTCTAATAAACATTGAAGACAAGCTTTTTAACTGATGATCCCATGACAGAGGTGGAATTCGTTACCCATTTGTAGATTTGACCATATATAAATCATTAAAGGTCCGCCTTTGAGTCCACGGCAGGATAAAGGTAAGAAACCTCTGCAGTATTCTCATTTTCACCTTTATTTTTTTGGGTAACAAACATCAAGAGGTCAGATTAATTCAATTGCAGATGTAATTGTGTATATCACCTAAACAGGAACAAAGCTATTCTAACTATTATATAGCAATATAGCCAGAAATACTTATAAAACCATATTAAGGTAGTGTGAATTGTTAGAGAATTTAACATTACAAATCAATCACAGAGATCGTACACGTCTTTATAACGACAAAACAAAGGCATTTGTTCTCGTACCTCAGTCTTCAAAGGTTCACTTAGAAGAGAATCGGTATGAGCTTTGTCATTTGACATCTGCAACTTGAACAAGAATTGGCTTGTCATCAATCAACTAATAGAAAAATATATTCAAATGAAAAGTTTAATGTGTGTGTGAGATAATTTATTCATCCACAGCATGACAATCAGTCCTTATTATACCTTTGATACCATGGACTTGCGCTTTCTTTTCCATGCTTTATCGGCAAGCTGAAGCTGTTCTTTCTCTTCAGAAGCAACATTAACATCAATAGCTGGGTCCCTTCCAATTTTCAATTTTCTGGAGGTTGTACCATCAACTCCAGCAATTGTATGATGTGCCTTCTGTTTTGACCCCAGAAATTTATTTTTGTCTGCACAATGGCTTGTAGACATAGCTTCTGGTAAACTGGCCTTATCATCCATATCAAGAATTGCTCTTTCTTCCTTCAATTGGACAGATGAGTCTAGATCCAACATATAAACAGTAAAAAATAAGAGAAAACAACAGACTAAATCACTTACCAGGCAAAGAGATATTTAAAGAAAGAACAAGAATAGCAATAGCAACAGCAATGTCATGTACATCCTGGGAAGCACACTCCAAAGCAAATAGAATACACTCATAAATTACTTACCAGATTCCATTCTTGATATGGGCATCTTTAGAGACAAATCAGCCAGTTCCAGCAGAGCATCCAAGCCAGTACTTTCACCTACAAGAACAAACCAGACATTAGAATATCATTGATTCATTGTATGAAGATTTGTCTATCTAATTAACCAAACAACAGCATGCATTCAACCCAACCAAAAGATGACTTGTAATTAAAAATAGAAAGATGCTATTTAGAACAAATCCATTAAAAAAAAAAAGAGTAATAATTCCCAAAGTTTATATTATCATTAAATACCAGAGATTACTTCACTCTAAGATATGTTTATCTAGACCGTCATCAAAAAATGACTCAGTTTTAATGTGGTACCGGTAAAAAAATACCCTGCTGAGGTTCTTGTACATACATAGCTGCAGATATGTTTATCTGGCCTGTTTGGCAATATCAGTGAACTGAATATAAGGATCAAGTGTCCCATAAATTTAAGCCATACCTCCACTTTTGCTTCCTATGTTATAATCCATCACCTTACTCCAAAATGGTGGCTATCGATTTGAATAAAAAATAAATAAAGAGCAAAAGAGAAGCTTCAAAAAACTTGGAAAGCATTTTCCTTACAAAGATAATATCAACTTCGCTCAATGAAAGAAAGGAAATATTTGAACTTGCAATTTCAGAAACAAAATAACAGGGGATTTATTAGTGAGGATTTGAGTGCACAAATATTTGTAATATGAAAACAAAAAATAAAAAATAATAAAATGAGCAATCATATAGAACCCCCACTGGCCCACCCCCAGCCACCCATCAGAGAATTAAAGAAATAATTAAAAAATTATGGGCATAACCAACTTATAATTCAATTATTAGTAAGGAAGGTACCTCCAAAGGAGAGTTTCTTGCTTCTCTTCCTTTGACCTTGTGGAGAGAATCTCTCAGATTTTGAATTTGAAACTTCAATGTCAAATTTTCCTTTGGAGACACCAGAGTTAAGTCCTTCCTCAGTACCACTACAGGCTTCTCCACCATCATCATACTGATGGTTTGCAATGTCTTGAACTTTCTCTTTCTTTCTGTAAAACTTCTTCCCCTTTCGACGAACTTCTACCGTGCCTACACCTTCCATATCCATCAAGGAGCTAGTATCTCTTGCATAATCGCCATTTTCAACTCCTCTACTTCCTATACTACCTTCCAACCAGTTTTCATCCATGGCAGCATAACGAAGGTTGGCCTGAGCTGTGTCAGATTGTTGATGCTAAATCACATCAAAGAATAAAGATAAATAAATAAGTCATTTTAAGTGATAATAAAAGGAAGGAAAAAGGTAATAGAAGGACATGTAAATGAATAGTTAAATACCATTTTTCCCCAGGTCCGAAGAGGTGCAGATTTGATGTGCTCTGTTCTTCTGTATGGTGTTTGAGAAATCTGGGGAGAGCCTCCTCTCTGTGAAACCTCAGCTAAAGCCAATGCTGCCCCATGGGCGACTTCATCATCATTAGCATCAGAATCAGACTTCCGGCCTCTTTTATTTGGTGATACATTAATTTCTGCATCATCTCTCTTAAGTGAATATGAAACGGGAAAGCGAGGTGTCCTTTTCCCCTTTGCACAAGGCTCATTACCTAATGTGAGATTTGAATTTAGAAACACTGGAATTTAAGCTTTAAAGAGGTTCAGGTTTCAAACGGTGATATCTCTAGAAAAAAGAATAATGTTAAGTAAAATTTTAGTGCGCAAATCTAAATGTACAGAATTATAACTACTAAAGAACCAAAAATAATAATAATAAAAAAGAAGCTAATGCAGAAAACTCCAACTGCTTAATAACTACTTTCGTAATTTTGATTAATGGGAAATGAACCCTGACAAACATATCCTGCAGAAGGAGAAATGGCAAGTAGCATGTCCTGACACTTGGAATCAAATTCCAGGATATAAATTTTCAAACTCCCTGACTGTAGTTTAAAACAAATTCTGTTAAGCATTCTGCTTATTACTTCATCTTGCCTTCTATTTATGATATTGGTACAATTTTGGGCAATTCCCCACCCCCACCCCTTCTTTTTTTTCATATTAATAAATTCCCCCTCATTTTTCCTGTTTTTGTATTCTCAAATGGTTTAGCACAATCAGCTAGGAACCATGCCTAATGAATCAGAGGTTACTGATTTGAATTTCCCCTTCCCCTCCCATGGGGCCAAAAACATATCAAAAGAAGTAATATTTCTTTTTTGATATGATGGACATCCCAATTTCCACCATATTAAAATTCAAAACAACTAAAATTACTGCTTTCTTTATAAGATTTTACTGTGGATATCCCATTTTACCTTCCATTCTCCATATAGGAAAACAACATTATTGATATAATGAAGACAATAACATAGTCCAAGCATGAAGCACCGCCAACATATATAACAAGTGTACGATGCATAATAGAATGCCAGCAAGATACCAACTAGAATCAAATAACAATGTAATTAAATTATACCATCAAAGCGTCTCCTCTTCAAAAAAGATAAATAACCATCACTAGATGCAATTGACCGAGACTGGCAAGGATCTTTTGAGACACTTGGCTGAACTTTACCCCGTTTGCGTTTCAGAGGTTTTTCAGATGTCAAAGCTTCATTGCTCTCTCTTTCACTATCACTCTCTTCCTGTTTTACAGTTCGCAAAATTAAAATTCATATAAACCTACTTTAAGTAAAATGCAAAGACACTCATTTAGCACAAAAGGCATGATAATTCACATCAAAACTAAATTATTATCAGGCCAAAACAAAGTCAAAGATATGTACTTTGGTGCAAACGCCAAATTTGACCTATTAATGCTGATTGATGCTATTAGGAAAAATTTATTGTTGTTTGAATTTTATTTCCATACATTATGTAATCTCATTATGAATTATTTTATTTTATTATTTTTACCATATTTGATATATTTTGGGAACTCTAATTAAAGGACCCAAAAACCGTAGATGTTGATTCCTAGGACATATCCTTGTATTTTCTTTTTCTTTTTCTTTTCCCCATACACATCCTTCTCTTAGAGTTTTTTTGTTAAGATAAGTTTTAATATCAGAGCAAACTTCAATTCATTATACCCACTATCTGAAACCAACAGCCAACACACCCACACCAAATCAATCCCAGCAAACTTTGCCCCACACTAGCCAACCACCAATTTTGTATAAAGGTTGTACCCAATGCACAACACTCCCACCAATTTTGGATCAAAACCACAAATTCCAAATCAAAACAACCACTACAATCAAATCACCCATACTCACCATCATCAAGTTGCCCTTTATAGAAATAAATAAAAAGGACAGACACAAAACCGATTAGTTTCACTATGAATCATCAAGATCACACTATTGCAGCAACTTAGGCCACCACAAAACAAGCAATATTTTTTCAAACCCAAAATCCAGAGTCATTGGGCCACTGTTAGAAACTCTCAAGACCCAAAATCTACAATTTGCCAGAAAATCTCGCCAATGTTGTGACGTCACAGTCCAAAACCCATCACTACATATTTCCTTTTTTTGTCCCACACTCGCCGCCATATCTCTGATACAACAAACCCTCATTCACATCCACCGTCATAAAAACAACCCTAATTACTCCATCACTCAACATGTGATCTACAACAATGCAAATCAAGATCCCCAATTTTAACCACTTAAGACCTAAACCAATTTAGCCTAAGCCCGAGCCTGTTATTAGTAGTCAACAAGACCCAGCTGGGGAAAAACCCAATCATTACAAAACTTGAAGTGATCTATTAAAGTCTGACCCAATCCATACAAAAAAAAAAAAAAAAAAAAAAAAAATTTAAAACAAATTTAATCGGACCATACCTATTAAAAAAAAAAGCTTTAGCACAACCCAACCCACCTCAAAAATACCCAAATCCTTGATCCTGCGCCATCCATTAAAAAATACCCGAGCACGAGCCCTATTTAAGCCCCACCTAGTCCAAGGTCTACAACCATGAGCTACACTCTATGAAGTCGAGTTTTCTCCCACCATGGGAGAGTTAGTGCAGAAACACGAAATTTGACCTATTAATGCTTAGTGATTTGGTTGGACTTATCAGTTTTTGATCCTCAATTGACACTTTAAACTTTATTTCCATATCAGTATGAGTTTATTTTCTTTCCATGATTGATGTAATTTGGAAACTCTATTTACATGCCCAAAGTTTACTATTGTAGGAAGTTGATCATGCATTGATGGAAATATGGGTTGGAAGTTTTCTTCTAGTACGTGTTGATTTCATGCAAGCCTAGGTGTTGATTCCAGGATTTTTATCATTATCCCATGCTTGGTGCTAATTCCAAGCAATCAAGGTGTTGATTCGTAGGTTTTATTTTTCTGTTTTCATTGCTTGGTGCTAAGTACAAGAAACCCAAAGTGCTAATCCATTTCTTCACTTCATTTGCCCTACTCTTGTGCTATGCTTCACATCCTCTTCAATCCCTCCAATCCTTATAAATTATTGATCCGAGATATCAAAAGTACTCAACCTTTGGTATCCCTTGACCATCCAGTTTTACAATCCCTTTCATTTTTATTCCTCCTATTAAAAGGCTTACACCCCATGTACTCTTTTTTTGACCTACTTAGCCTAAAGCCTTTAGATTCTAAAACATCCCTCCAAATTTCTAACTTGGTGCTAACATCCATCATCTGCAAAAAGCACAAGACTAAATGACTTCATCTTGAATCAGTCTAGTAAGTTTTTCATAACCAACGTATAGGGATATGGACTTAAGCTGATACATGATGCAAACCTACCGTGATAGGAGTCAACAACTAAAAATGCAGAAAAGAAAGGTAAAGAAAAATTTATGAAGAACTACTTGCTTTTTGCCTAAGAGAACTCTATAAATACATTCCAACACAATCAACCATAGCTGAACACATAAGTGCCTTCACCGTCCAGCAAAAATCAATTTATCTCATTCAAAATCAAAAGGCAGCTTATTGTAAAGAAATAGAAATAGCGTGCCACACTAGCATCTATTTAACTTCCATTCTAGAACTCATACAACCACCCAATCTTGAAATGCAGTGTTTGGCTTATAAATCCAGAACTGATATTTTGCATAAACAAACTACTAATTGTATCTACTAATATGATGCCAAAATAGGCCAAATTTCAGTCAAGTCTTACAATATCGTTGACAGATATATCACAGGACCAGATTAATATTCAAGCAGCCAAGCTCAGTTGAATAGATGATAAAATAAATTTAATCTCACCAGGACATTGTAGTAATCTGTCATCATTGCTATAAGGCCAACCACAGAAGCCGTACCCTCTGGCAAGGATAAGTATGCCTGAAAATCAAAAGTAAGCCAAATTGAAATGCCAATAAGTCAAAGACACTGAAACCATAAGAATCCAAAAGGTAAGTCCTCACAATTAACAGTTCAAGCAAATGCAAAGACATTGGAAAAAAAAATTAAGGACAACCCCAACTGTATAATTGATATCCAATTTTTCAAAATATTCAACCAAATTCAATTCATGTCACCTAACTCCTTAAGTACACATCCAAGTTTTGCCCAAATTACTATTATAAACCAACCATTTTCATTTCTGAATACATGACCACATTTCATACAAATGCATAAAACTCATTTTAATTAAGAACATTTTTTTTATATATAAGTACAAATAATTTTATTGAACTAATAAAACAAACAGTACAAAAGGTGCAACATGAGGTATACCAGTTGCAGTCCCATAAGAACCCCTACAGATCAGCAGTACAATGAGTCAATAAAATCACACAAATTTGATGCAACAAATACATCCAATAGAATAAGGATGCAACAAATTGGGAATTTAGCCTTTAATATTCAACTCTAGCCCTTCAAATGTCTTACTATTTCTTTCCCTCCAAATGTGCCACATCAAACAGAAGGGAAACACATCCAAGCACTATTTCTAAGCAAATAGGCCTTCAACACCAACACGTAAACCTTCCTTGCACAGCTTTAAACATCACCCACTTAACTCCAAACGTAGCCAAAATACAACTGCATAATGCCGTTGCCATCACAGTGCAGAAGCAAGTGATCAATGGACTCCCTGTCCTGTTTTCACATAACACACCAATTCACAATAAACATACCTCGATTTATGAGATTGTCTATTGTAAGAATCCTCCCCAAAGTAGGTGTCCACCCAAAAAAATTATTAACTAATAACTGAATTACAATAAACTATCAAACCGGCAAAAATAGAAACTCTTTGCTGCCCAGATCATTTAGCAGATTAAGTAATCCAACTTTCAACTAGGTCAAGCAGTATAGCAATGAAAATTTTTTAAGAAATAAACAAAAGCAACATAAAAACCACAAGGCATAGATTGTAGAAGAAAGCTGCATATAGATCTTCAGTTTTTTAAAAAAAAAAAATTGCTTCAAAACAAAATTATTCACTGCTTTTGCAAGGAAGGGAAAAAGAAAGAGTCGTGTACAGAACCATTGGTACATAAACCCAAACCCTCCTAAATGAACAAAAACTATTATTTATGTTAACAGATCTGGTTATAAATCTAGCACTCACACACACCACATACCCGGTTTGTAGTGTAAAGGGCCTCCACCATTTCAATGGATCTGTTATGCACTACGGCAGCCACCTGGGAATGCACAGAATCCAATAATACCACAGAGAGAGAGAGAGCACTATAAATTTACTCTTTAGAATAGAAAAGTATATAGTAAACAGTATCATGTTTTACAGCTTAACCAAGTTAGACATCAATTTGCACAAAATTAGTTTATTTATTTATAATTCGATTGTTATGAGTGAGGATTTGAAGCCTGGATATGACCAGGAGGTGCCAATCAGTTGAGCTATAAGAACCTTGGCAATTTACACACCATATATTAGAAGATGATTATCATCAATTTGCACCACATATTTTAGAAGATGATTATAATCATAATAAGGACACAATCTGATGGCAATTAAGCAAATTCCAGAGTGCACACTCACAAAATGTCATACCTTCTTCCAGTCTTTCCCATACTTCCGATAGGCTTCATAAAACCGCTCAAGCTCTTCCTTGCTCCATTGAGGTCCTAATTTGTCATAATATTTCTTCTTCTGCGCATAAAATAAAGCAACCAAAACATTAAAAATTTAAAATTCTATATTTTCAGAATTCAATTGCAACTCAACTAAGCCTTAATCCCATTACATTGGAGTCGGCTTATAGGTCTTCATTAACTACTTAGGATCAGCCACATGTATACTTTTTCACTATTCTATCCTATCTATAATCATATCCCCCCATGTGCAGTACTAGAGGCCATCACTTTTATGATCCTCAAAGATACTACAAAAACTTCTTCATATATAGCCCACATCTATATTCTACCCTTTCCATAAATAAAAAAACTGAGCAACCAAAATTCATTTTCAAAATATCTCTTTATAAAGAACAATGTTACTTGAAAACTTAGTTAACAAATGAAACCAAGTCTTGACAGAAATCATCCACTAACAAAGTAAGATATAGAGAATCAAATGCAGAACCAAAAAGAATTTAAGGACTGAGTAAATGATTTTTTATTTCTTATTTTTTGTTTCAGTCCCAGAACATGAGCAAGACTTACCCGCTGCTTACTTTTGCCCAAGTTCCTACCATCTTTCTCATGAGGTACCTCATTTATGGTAGAAAATCTTTTCACACTTCTAGATTTTCTTGTCGGAGCCATTAAAAGCTTTTTACTTATCTATCTGAGACACAAAAATAACAAAATTAGCAGCCTGTTTTAGCAATTACTAAATTATATCAACAAGACAATGTAGCACATTCCATTTTTAAGAACATTTAACTCCAAAAAAGAGAATTCATTTTCACTAAAAGTTATCAAGCTTTTGTCTTCCACAAAATAATAATTTTTTCACTGTACATCTAATAAAATACTCAATATTCCACAATGAACTAAAATTCAAATTCCCAATTGAAGCAAACAATACAAGAATGGGTACAAGAACTTCACAGCAGCCTTTTGTTGGTTAAAAATTTAAAAATAAACTTTTGTGCCATACCCCTTTTTTTTCCCAAAACATAAAGAAGGCTCAATTTATAAAAAAAATAATAAAATAAATAATAAAATAAATAAAAAAAATCAGAATCACCGCAAGAAATCACTTCCAGAATTCACACTCAAATTCAAGCTCTGATTACCCAAATGAACCAAACGGCATGCACCAAAAACCTCATATTCAGATTCACAACAAGAAACCAAAAGCACCAGTCCGAAAAAAAAAAAAAAAAGCTTTCCAATACCACTTTCTGAAAACAGCCAAAACAATTCAAAAAATTTAAAATTCATCAGAATTTCCAAGCATAGTAATTTATAAATCACATTAACAAAATCAACAACAAGAAGAAAAAATCAATTTCCTTTCATTTTATTATGGTCTTTTTATTTTTTATTTTTTTTAAGTCAATGCTAGCCGTAGACCATTACCCAAAAAGAAAAACTTCGTGAAATGCTCCAACTTTAAAATGAAAATCGCATAAACCCCATTTCATACTTAGCATTTCGCAATCGAATTCAACAATTACAACCCAAAAAACAGAATCAAACACAAAACCCAAAAAGACTAAGAGAGAACCAAACGCAGGAAAAAAAAAAACAAAAAAACTTGATTTCAAAAATACTTTCTGAAAACAACCAAAGCACTCTATGAAAAAACAAAAATCACAAAGATTCAAAATTTCAACCAAGAACTCGAAAAATCAAACAAAACAAAACCTACCCAATTAAAAAAAAAAATTTAAAATTTAATTTTTCATTTTTTATTTATTTTGAATCAATGATCAGCCTTTAGCAACCTCAACAAAAAAAACAAAATTTCGACAATGCTCCAATTTTATTTTTTTTAAATAAAAAAGGGACAAACATTCAAAATTCCAACTCCGAACTCGAAAATCAGAGAAACCAAAACCCTCAAAAACTTGAAAAGAAAAAGAAATCCTCGAGAGTTAAACCCTAATTGACAGATCGGAGAGTGTAATCTGACCTGCTGTGAAGCTCATCCCAATACGAGAACCTAACCATATACATGTACACACACAATGAGAGACGGGAGAGGAGAGATAGAGAGAGAAAGGGTTTTAGAGAGAGAAAGAGAGAGTTTTTAGAGAGAGAAGCTCTGAGACTGTGTGTGTGTGAGAGAGAGTAAAAAAAAGTTTGGTTTTATTTGGAGAGAGAGAGAGATAGAGAGAGAGGGTTGCCGCGAAACTTGAATATAAAGAAGAGAGAGAGAGAATTGGAATTTTTTTGTTTTTGTTTTTTTTGTGTTTGGGCTTTGAGGGTGATGTGGCCGTACACGTGGACAGAGTGGAGGGTATGGACGGCGAGGATTGGGTTTTGTGGGGGCGCAAGGGGATTTTGGATTTGGATGGAGTGGAGGGTTATGGTTGTGCACGTGATCTTTTAAACATTTGAATGTTTTTGGGAGGAAAAAAACAAAAATGTGATAAAAGGTTTTTTTATTTATTTAAATAAAGTTAGAAAGGGATTTTTTTTTTTGCAAAATTAATTTGTTAATTAATTTGAGTTTAAAGAGAAATATTTTTATTGCAACACTTTTATTTTAAATGACTTGGTTATGGTATTAAGTACTCTTTTTTTTTTTTTTAAATTCTATTGTTGACATTTATGGAAGGATTTGAACAAAATATTTGAATAATATAATTAAAATTGATTGATAATATAGATAATAAAAATGAAATAAGAAAATTACTCTTTTTTATTGAGAAGTAAGATGAAAATTACTTTGTGTAAGGACATGATTCGTAACGAACCGCAACGATATTGGGTTCGCTCGTAAAAAGGCCCAAACAATATCATTTGTAGAGCATGGGTTTGAAAAGCTAGGCCTTGGTCACCAGGCGGTGGGTTTTTTGTGATGTTCATGCATGGTTAAGTTGACTTCGCCCTTGGAGTCTTTCTCCTGGAGGCGGGCTGGGAGGCTCTGGTTTTTGGCCATTTTTCTCAGCCCCCTCTATGAATTACCTACTTTTCCTTTTATACTAGCTTGTGTTTTTTATCCTTCGTCCACGTGTAGGATCGACATTCCAAGACTGATACTTGTCCCATCAGCCCATACCCGGAGTGGTTGGGGGTGGTTGAAAAAGATGGAGAGTGGCTTTGTCAGGTGCAGAGTATTGAATGGCAGTAAGGGCAGCTTTCCCTGATCGTTACACTTTCCAGCATACCCTTTTTTATTGGCACAGATATTTTAGATTTTTTTCCAAGTTGTTTCTATACCATTTTTGCCCTTTCTTCCGAGGAGACTTCGGACATGCCGAGGACTGAATCGTCCTCGGCTGTATCCCAAGGCTATTTTGTACTTGTATTACCGAGCCTGGACCATAACCTTCCTCGGCTTGGGCCTTTGGGCTCCAATGAATAAATGGAGCTGGCCCAAAAATCGTTGGGCCCCACACTTTGAAATATATTATGAATGAAAATTATATAAGAAAAACTTTCGTTTTTTATAATAAAAAGCCATATATTACAATAGATTAGAAAATAATTTAAAATCAATAATCAAACTACATTTAAATTTCATAACACTTTAATAATTGAGGTTTAATCAAAGTAATATATTAATTTTAGTAAACCTTTGGCGATGGAGTTTTTATTGAAAGTAAAATATATCAATAACTTTAGTGTACATGCAATAAATCACATAATGATTCTTAAAAAAATGAAAAAAAGTCATACGATGAAATTATGGGTAACTATTAATACATACATTGAGCTACATAATGCAAGTAACATGTATACATACTGATACTGTGGCATATTATTAAAATAATAATAAAATTTGTAAAAACTTGGGTATTATAATTTTTAATTAGAGTGGGTTTTCATTTTTGAACTTAAAAGCCCAAATTTTATAATACAATATATAATATAACATAGATTTTAAATGATTATGTTAAGACATTATTTCCAGTCCATTATATCACATATATTTATGTTTGAGTAAAATTTCCAAAATTCACATAATTATGTGTTGTTAAATTTATATTAAGTAATTGATCTTCAGATTCCCTGATTTAAATATGCGAATCTAAACGAAATCATAATGTTTAAACTTTAATATTCCCTCTCTCCTTGAGGGTATGCATGAATTGAATTTGGTTGAATATGAGGTATTTTCCAACCTAATATGAATATTCTTGTCAAGAGAAAATCTTAATTTAACCCAACTTAAGTCCATGATAGTTCAAGAAATCAATGCAATTCAACCCATAAATATCAGGTAAAGTATTTGTGTAATTCTTAAAATAAATAAATTATATGTGTGTGTATAAAAGGTTAACAAATTTATGTTTGAGAATAAAAGAAAGTGTGTATGATATTCCTATTTCACTAAAATTAATTTAAAAATATTAAAATAAATCAAATTAACAAATTTAAACTAAATCTAAAAAAAAAAAATCATATATTTTTCAAATTGTTGTTAGTTTGGGTTTAAAAATTTTCCAAATTGACTTTTACAAATATATACATAAAAATAAAATACCCAATTCAACTTAAAAACTCAAAGAAAAAAAAAAACGGGAGGAATTAAGTTTGGTTGTATCAAGTTCATCAAATTGGTGTGTGAATTGCACATTGTTACTTGCTTTGACCTTTTGTTTTTTAATTGCTCAAACTTCACAGAAGAAAAACAAAGAATTTTAATTTCACATATTTTTTCTCTAGAAAATTTTAAAATTTTAAAATGAACAAGAGGGAAATCGTTCCATGTCTAATTTTAAGTAAAAGAACATTTTAAGAAGATTATCATATTTATTCTTATATATATTTTTTTGTTGTCATTAATTAAATTAAAATTTTAAATCTTTTATGTGTTATCATTAAATAACTTAAATTGTGGGTTCCAGTTAGTTCAATTAGTAAAATTTTGGATGGTTGAATAGAAATTCTAGAAGATCTAGGATTCAATCCCTACCTACACTAAAAACCAATTAATGTTTTAGTCTGATGATATCTATCATCAAAAGTGAACATCACAGATTAAAACTCTCTAAAAAAAAAAATTGAACAACTTAAACCCTTAAAACATAGATAGAGTTTTATTTTCTTATATCGGCCTACTCTACCTTTATAAAAACTAAGGGTTTGAGTATATATCACAACCTCTAATTTGGCTCATTTTCAATGTTTTCTTTCAAGTTTTATTTTGTTTTAAATTAAACTTCCGGCTCATGTACAACCTAGTCATTCCGTTTAATCGATCAATTGGAAAATTTTTACGCTCCATAAATAGTATAGTTTGGTCTTTTCCTTTTTTCTAATATGAATATTTTTTGATAATTTATTTTATCAATAAAGCTAGTGATACGTTCCATCATTAAAATAAAAAAAAAAAAAAAAAAAAAAAAAAAAAAAAAAAAAAAAAAGCTAGTGATACGAACAAAAGTTCACAACACTAACAGAACAATCTTAAAATAGTCTATAACTTCACATATGGGCTCACAACAATTTATGGTTTAATTTATTTTAATACTAATTTAGAAATAGAGAAATGATATGTTTAAAATATTTTTACAACAAATTCTAAGCGGTAAGTTGTTACTGATTGTTATTGTTATGACAAAAAAGTAATCTTAGTGTTAGTTTCAAAATTGAACAAATAACAACTAACCACCTATGATTTGTTGTAAAAATGTTATAGACGTAGCATCTCTCAAATTATTGTGAATTTTTACTACTCCATGTTTCTAACATGACTGTTTTTTTTTTTTTTTTTCAAAAAAGTTATCACAGCCCAACAAGAAATCGCTTAGATCTAACCCATCAATTAGACCTTCCCTAAGGATCGATTGGTTGTGTTTGAATTAAAAAAATTTCTTATACTTTAAAATTAAATTCAAATTTATATATACACACATATTTGAATGCTGGAAATTTTCAAAAAAAATTACACTTATTTTGGGGCCTTAACTGAAAAAAACAACAATCTACCCTTTTTTTTTTTTGGAGGAAGTAATTGGATAGAAGGGTCATTCTGAACACAGCATAGAAATCCGTGGATAAAATTAAACAGAATTGAAAACATACAAAGGTTAAGAGGTGTAATCTCAAGATTCCATATGTTATCATTAAAAACAAATGGATGGCCATATTTTTATATTTTATCTCTCCATTCGTAATCATGCATCATGTCATTCTAAATATTGCTAAAAAAATAATAAATAAATAAATAAAAGAGACGAGCAACTGTTAAACTTTTGGCCCCAACTTTGACCGACTTTATTTTGTTCACTACTTTTGTCCAATCATTTTGGAGGAGCTCTCCACACTCCACAGCCCATTTTATTCACCAGTCTCAATCAATCCCCGACTGCTTATGTGATAGGGTGTTGGGTGCAATGGATTGTTGTGTTTGTGGAGGAGTGTTTTTGGAAAAGAAGAGTTTAGACTTATTTGGAAAAAAAGAATATACATTGTTGATGAGTGGCATGAGCAAAAAGAAAAATATCATCGGCAAAGAAAACATGATTAAGAGTCAAAGATCTCCTCTTAGCTCGACTAGGCTTGAGTGATTGTGTGAAGAGAAATATCCAGTCTAATAGAGAGGTGATTCAAGCAAAAGGGTCACTCATTTTTCCATTCCACATAACTGAGATAGAAGAAGATGAAATGCATGCAAGGATTAAATCAGTTAAGGCCATTCAAGACAATCATAACCAGTCTTCCCTTTCTTATTGTTGAGGTGTAACATTTCTTGGACTATGATATAGTTGTCAGCGGCACGATGGCGAGGAATAAAAGCCTGATTGGACTGGTTGGATGAGGATGGAAAGAAACTTTTTCAGTCTGGTCGAGCACAGGAAGCTTGGACAACAGTTTGTATAAAGTGTTACATACACGAATGGGGTCTAAATTGTGACAAAGTTTCAGGATTAGGAACTTTGGGGAGTAAGATCAACTTGATTTTAGTTAGATCATGAGGGATGCGAGTAGTGAGGAAAATAGGTTGTATGAAGTGGACAATATCTCTGTTCAAAATATTGCACATGTTATGGAAGAAGTGAGCATGTAAACCATCAGGGCCAGGGGATTTTTAAGCGGATGAATACTCCAGAGAGTTTGTTGAATTTCTTGTAGTTGAGATGGGAAGGCCAAAAAGCTCAGTGTGAATATTTTGCACATTAAAATCTGGAGAATTGAAAAATTAAAAAGTGGTTCATCTGAATTCATTGGTAGATGGCTCCCCCCATCACCAAATTTATATTTGAATTAAAAGTTTTTTTTTTTTTTGGTTGAGGAGTTGGGGGTTTATGAGTTTTGGCCATAAAGTTTGTTAAAAACCAGTTTCCACACAAGTTTCTCTGTTCGATAATTAAATAAATAAAAACTGTGGGTGACAAAAACTAAATATTTACTGAATGAAGAACTTAGTTCTAATTAAGTCGAAAATATGTAAATTGTTTATTGCTTACATAAAATAAGACAATCGCCTAGCTCATAGTAGCCTCATTTGCATTTCACATTAGTACTTTGGCACATAAGTGTACAGTGGATAGTGTATCTCAAAGAGTTCGTATTTCTTTGGGTTTGTAGTAATGGAATGGTTTCATTATCTAAAATGAAGAACATTTCTCATAGCCCAACAAGAAATCGCTTAGAGAACACATCAATTAGACATTCTCTAAGGATAAATGGTGAAAAAATAAATAAAGGAGAAAAATAAGTTATCTGAGAGCTGTATATAAACCAAGCTATTTATGAACGGCTTGAGCCTCAACTCGAGAAAAAGTTTGTTTATGTTCGTTTGTTTTGAAAACAGGCCAAATCTCAAGCCTTCAGTTTAAATTGGATTATTAAACAAGCCAAACTCAAACAAAATAATGTGTTTGTGAACAAACTCGTGAACATGATGGCTTGATTTTACTCTATATAATATAATATTATACTTTTATATGTATACTTGTCTAAATATATATTTATATAGACTTAAATTGGCTAGAATAAGTTTTTCAATAAGTTCATATGATATTAAATTATTATTTGCAGCTTTTTAATGATATAAATAGTCTACTCATAGTCAAAATCCATAAAATTATGAAAAGGTAAAACATTTTAGTCATGGTTTCACATTATATTGGAAAAGAATAAGTTATTCAAGTAGCTTGTGAACAAGCTTGAACTTACTTGACAAGAAAATGAGCCAAGCTTGAACATAAAATCTTTGATAATAAGTTCAAGCTTGGCTCATGTTTCAAAAAAAAATTAATTGAACAAGCTTGAACATTTAAAACTCGGCTCGACTTGGCTCGTTTACAGAGACTGCATTTCTTTTGGTTGTGTTTGAATTAAAAAAAGTTTTCTTATAATTTAAAATTACATTCAAATATATACGTGCACACACATATACATATACACACACAGTTAATGCTTAAAATTTTCAAAATTATGCTTAACAACAATCCTTTTTTTTTTTTTTTTTTGGAGGAATTAACAACAATCTACTTTACCAAATTGGATAGGGGGATCACATTGATGCCCAATAGTAAATTTCATCCCTTTATAAGTAAGTTTGCAAGGGGAAACTATAATATTGGTCCCTAAAGTTTTCTTGTTGAGCACTTTCGGTCCTTGAGCATTATTGGTCCCTAAAGTTTTAAATATATATAAGTGCTATTAGTCCCTCCGTTAACTTCCGTTAGTTTATTTTCTCATGTGTCAAATGGAGCAATGACGTAGCATGTTTTAAGTGATGTGTCAACCTATATATTATTAAAAAGAGTAATTCTAGAACCACAAATTATTCCACAACTCTAACGTGGTAGATTGTGAGTGGTTAACTATCACTTACACATGAACTCACCATTTTTTTTTTTACCAATCACAATCTGCCGCGTTACAGTTGTGGCAAGAAGTTGTGAACAATTATGTGGTCCTAGACTTTTCCTATTAAAAAAGTACGCATCACATTATACTCATCAAAATCGGGTAAAAGCAAATAATATGGGTCTTCAACACATCAAAATCAGGTTTTTCTCCAAATTCAAAGTTCCTGGATTTTTTTTTTCTTTCCCATTTTCCCTTGTTGTCTCAGAATCCAAATAAGGTCTAGAAATATGTTTAATTCAAAATCAGATAACTAAATATATATATATATATATATATATATGTCATTATGTAAATACCTCCAACCTTGGCTCTCGCAACTTCTCTCTCCATAAATTTCTTGGTCCTATTTGTATTCTGAGAAAAAAGGAGGAGAAAATAAAGAAATCCAAGAAGTGGGTAGAATAGGACCAAATGGAATAGAAGTGAACAAAATAGGATCGAATTGGACCACATTGGACTGAATGGAAATAGAAGTGGGCCGAATAGGACCAAAGTGGACAGAATGGACCAAATATAAGCAAATGGACTAAATAGAACCAAAGTAGACTGAACAGGACCAAAGTGGACTGAATAAGACCAATTTGGATCGAATAAGACGAAAGTAGACCGAATAGAACCGTAGTAGATCGAATAGGACCAAAGTGGACAAAACGGACTGAATAGAACTAAAGTGGACTGTATATAACTGAATGGACTGAATAGAACCACACTGGGCAGAATCGTAACTTGCACCAAAGTCTACCTATTTCCTTTTCTTTTACTGAATAAAATGCAAAAGAAAAAGGATATTTGTTATATGAATACATAGAATTGGGGGTTTTTTTTCCTCTCTCTTGAGGGAGGGGGTTTGTTGTGGTAAATTAGAGCCCCAGCTAATAATTTGCATCTTACGCCATTTTTGTTTTTCAATTTTAGAAGGTGAAGTTATTGGTAATTAAATGACTGCCCTATCACCAGATTTATATCTGAATTTAGTTAGGCTCATTCCTTTCATTTTCCTCAATCCAAACATAGGATTAAGTTAGGCTCATATAAGCAGTTGGTAACTTTTGCTAATCAAAGCTAGAAACTGGAGGCTGACGAGTTTTTGGATAAAAAATTAGTTAAAAACCAATTTCCACATAACTTGTCCTGTTCAATAAATTAAACATTAAAGAAATACTGTGGCTGGCATAAACTCTACATATTATATGTATTGAATAAAGAAAACTCTAATTGAGTAAAAAAAAAAAAAAAAATACATGCTTACATAAATACGATCACAGATCAGCTTATAGTAGCTTCACACTATTCATCACATGCATTTCACATGAGTACTTGGCACATAAGTGTACCAGCATTCCACCATTCCCTTCATGTATTATTACTAAATTATTAGTTATTTTTATTAATTTTAAGTATATATTAACCAAACCACAAACACTTCCTCTAGATGACTGACTACTTCATCAACAGCGCATCCAAGTTTGCTAAGAAACTGCTTAATTGGTAACCTGCAAGCAAAGGATAAACAAAAATTTATACAAATGAATGTAACAACAATTTCTAACATAAAAAAAATATCAAATTTATAGTTAGATAATAATTTGTGAGTTTGATGAGTCTCACCTTTTGAATCAGTAAGCGTAACTTTCCTGCACCAGCCTCATGCAAAGCCCAGCAGTCAATTTCATCCTCAACATTAAATCCATTTCGGGCAGCAATGACCATCCATCCTCTTTTTTTCACTCTGAAGTTATTGTTTGCAATTGGACCAGAACCTATTTCAACATAAAAGTTGCAGACGGGTGTAACACATAGTAGCAAGTCCGAATGCATTAATTTGGTCTCGCATTGCTTGAGGAAGGCTTCTTGAGTATTCGTTTGATTCTTGAATGAGTATCAAACCAGTCTGCATATCACACCGAGTTATTTTTTTTCCTAAACAAATAATGCAATTCCCCTGATGGAAAGTTAGGAATTTGGTTTGGTTGAGGAGGACCAGTGGCCATATTTCTATATATTCCTTCCTTTTCCTGAGATGTAAACAGGCGAGATTGGTCTTGCATTGTGCCAGAACATTCATTATAATATATACAGTGAAATAAAACATATTGTACATGATTCAACTTATACCAAACCAGCATCTTACATGATGACTCATGCAAAAGAAGAGAAATAACTTGCAAGAACAATTGTAATGACTAATGACCCATGCAAAACATATATAACGGCTGTTATGTTGCTTAACAGGTAATTTAATTGTCATCTAATTTTGTCTTCCATTATGATCACAAATTTTCACAATAGCACATGGCAAAATAATATGCTTTGAATTAATTAATATCTTTGGGCTAATGTGGTGGCAATGGTTAAAGGTCAGTTATAAGGAATTTGGGTTCAATGACCTACTCATTTTTAGTTATCCTTAACAGCAATATCCAAGCTCCATACAAAGTTGGCAATTACAGGACCAACCTTGATCATGTGGTTCATTTTAATTGATCACATATATATGTTATCTATGAAAAAAAATATGCAAGGAAAGAATATTTTGAATGTAATGAGAGCATCAAGCTAGACAATTGTTAATGTATTTTGTGAAACTTGATTCAATAGTAACATAGTATCCACACTATTTGATCTTCAAGAACAATGGAGACACAACCAATTTTAAACCTTTTGGTAGCGATGGTAATTAAAATCCAACACCTAGTACTAGGAAAATCAGTCAGCACAAAAATTTAAACTCTGGTGAAGAGAAAAATTGTAAAATTAGTCCAACACAAGGTGGAGGAAGAGAGTGGGAAAAAAAGAGAGCAAAAATTGCCAATTAACCTTACACAACCTGACTATGAGATTTTACAAAAGTAGTTCCCCTTGCAGTGATACAATGCTCATTGTATTGATCAAACATCCGAGCAGTTCAGGACAAAATTTAATTCAACCACCCCCCACCCCACCCCACCTCCCCCAAAAAAGAAGAAGAAGAATTATTGCATGGATTGTATTGTATAAGTTTCTGCTGGCAAATCTAGCAGACTCAAGATGCAAGAGCCAATAGCTGTGCCTGTTTAAAAAAGAACCACGAATATCCATTAATTTGCTTCAAATATTGTTGGCAGATTGGGAACTAACCATGCTTCCCATCCTAACCTCTCAATGGTCTTTTCCAAGAATATGAATCTTTATAACCATGCCCTTTGGGAACCAACTGCAAACTATCAGAGGTTAGATAACTAATAAGCAAGATTATAGTTATTGCATGTCTCAGATCTATCTTTCTATAACACGCCTACTGTTTTTAAATTCAACGAAATCCCTGCCCATGTCCCTATCATATTCACTAAACCTTCCATGTTGCTGCTTCCCAAAACTATCTTCTCTTCTACGCCCCTTAAAATTCTGCATATCACCCCCTCTGTCATTCTTTCTCCACCCATCACGAGGAGTCCTTTGAGATCCTCTCTTATTACCTCGAGACCCTTGTGATGGTTCATCAAAATCATCATTGAATGAATTCCTTCTACCACTCATCTTACCAGCAGATCTAAATTTTGTATCTCTTGTGAAGTTATGATTGGCACGACCTTGAGAATTATTTTGTCTTCTATCAGATTCTACATTATTCCCTCTAAATCTATTTCTAGAAGATCGTACATTATCATCATCCAATTCCAAACCAGAAAAGAGACCATCTTCACTATCATAACTTCCTTTCCTCTGGAAATCCCTTCTCCCAGAACCAAATTTATTCCCTTTATTTTTCCTGGAATTAAAATTTCTATCTAAATCATCATCCACATCAGAGTAGAGGCCAAGCTCCTCATCAGAACCAAAGCTTAAATCCTTGGATGGACCTGCTTTACCTCTGCCTCTACTTCTTTGTCTAGAATTAGCAACATGACTAGATTTCCAGTTGGGATGAACTGAAAGATCTTCATCTGAATCCAAATCAAGTCCATCATCCTCGGAGCCTGAGAAAGCAGCTTTTCTACGTGTTGGCTTGGATGACTTACTGTAAGATGGAGAACTCGTTCTATGACGAGCAGCCATGCCATTACCAATGCCTTCAAAATCTTCTGATCCAGAGTACCCTTCTACCTCAGAAAATTCATTTGAAGAAGCCTTCCGTGCTGAATTGTTATGAGTATCAAGCTCGTAGCTATCAATATCATCTTCTTCATCATCAAAATCATCAAACCCCATCCGAGCTCCATGAGTATCACCATCAGAATATTCTTTTTCATGGACCCTTGGCACACTGCTAGACCTATTAAAATCACCTTCAGGCCCTCTGAAATTTCCTCTCTGAGCGTGGCTATCTAAAGGAGAATTTTCAGCCATCCTGGGAGAATCTGCATACTCAAAAGCAGCAACATCTGCCCCATCTGATTCATTGTCATCAAAATCAAAATTCCAGGCATTAGAAACCTCTTGCCGGTTAGCAATCTTCTCCAACCTTGTTCTAGGACCATGTTGCCTTTCTTGCATTCTGTCCTCCATAAGTTCATCAGGTGGGCGCTTGCATTCACAATGAAAACATGCCATATTCCTCCTATAATTTAAGAAGTTGCACCTGCCACATACAAAATCAACAATAAAGAGATGCAATAAACTCTTCATTAACACTGGCTATGTATAAGTATAGATGTTCATCTTTAATATGCATTTACAAAAAAAACATTCAACAGGGGTCCAGACCAATGTTTTTTCAGGTTACAGGGAGATGACAGTGAAGAGTAAAAATCAAAGAACAATATAATATGGCCATGCACTCCATTGCATTAAGTTCAGCATGTTTTTTTTTTAACTTTATTTTATATAGTTATTATTTTTTTAATAAAGGACTTAGAATCAAGTAGGCAGATGATGCAGAAAAAGTCAAAATTTATATTGTAACTCTAAAATTCTGACCAAATTGTATTCAATTACACTCTTATCAAACCAATAAAAAATTGTGAAGCCCTTGCATGCACCCCCAATGAACCTAAAACTATATGGTGTACATGAACTGCATATGATAATATTCAATCATATCACAGACAACAAAGAGACTTCCAAAAAGCCAACCAATCTTTGAATTATTTTCAAGTTAATATCAGCAACAAGGGGAAAAAACATAGTCATGGAGTAAAATCTTACTCAGGGCATTCCCATTCTCCTGGAAGCAGCTGTCTCTTTGGACGTTTGGCATCACATTGTAGGCACACAGTATTCTTTGCAAAATTCAAGAAGTCACACCTGAGATCAGCAAGTATCAGCATCTTTAATTGTTGGTAAGGATCTACCTTGAAAGCATTTTGTCATGGGTTGCAGATATTTCTAATCATGTGTAAAATGACTTTGACATAGTTGCACAAAACAGCCAAAAAAAGCAGGTAGATAATTTTTAAATAAAATTTCACAGGAATTTATATGCATCCTCAGAAAAAATTAAAACCCTTTGATTGATAACAGAACACAATAAATTTGCCTGGCCATGACAAGATAAAAAAATTCTTAGGTAAGACATACTTAGGACACAGCCAGTCTCCTTTTTTCATCTCAACATCATCGCGTCCAACACGTTTCCTTGGAGGAGGAGGAGGCTGCTTGACTTTGGGTGGAGGCCTTTTAATTACTGGCGGAGGAAGATTTGGGTCTATAGGAACTGAGCTCAATTTGACAACCTCGTGAAGCAACTTACGAACAACAGTCTTGACAGACTTTTGTTTCAGAATATCCTTGTTGACTATTGATCCATTCACAGGGTCAAAACCAAAAGTCAATAGAACACGCATAACATCAATAGTTCGTGCCTCATCCTCTTTATTCGTAACCAAATATGCTCTGTCACAGGAGTTCCTCAAACTGCAGGAGCTGCAAACCTGACATACGAATTGCCATTATCCAAAATGCACTTATATAATAAAATATTCAATCATAAACATATATAAATGAGTACAAGGGATGAGGCAATGAAACTGGAAAGATTGGAAATTAGAAAAAAAAAAGTACATAGACAATTAAGGAAGGAAAATCAATAGACTGCCTTGTATCTGATCAGTGCCATAAAAATATTAATGGATATGAATATAAAAGCTTGTTTTTTTTATTCGACTAAATTAGAAGGCAGAGCAAAGGACATACTACATTAACAGTTCAATATCTTGACACGAACATCCTAAACTTAAGAACATTATATTCTTTGAACTAACAATAGCAATTATGTCTAACTAGGTAGGTTGTAAAATAAGAGCATACTGTGAGCATCCAGAATCCAGAAAAAGAGGTAAAGCCTTCAAATACTAAGCAACAAACAAGGATAGGGAGGGTGGGAAAGGAGAGGCAACAGTATGTCAGTAATTAACTCAAGTTTTGCATGAAATTGGCAACCAATACACTCAACACATAATAAGGTAAGAAAGTAACACTCACATCTCCTTCATCAAGGTGGACGTGCTTCCTTAACAGTTTTGCAGAGAAAACCACCTTTTTGTCTGCACTTGGGCATCCAAAACCAACCAGAATTTGAATGTCCTGTCTCGACAAGGACCTGAAATTAATTTTCTGTCTCAGCACTTGCAAAGCAAAGTGGTATTAATTTCATTATTGTATTAATAGAGTCCTAGAAAATAAATTGGGCACTTAAGTGGGTTCAGTACCGTAGTCTAACACTAATCAACTAAAAGGGGCATATCATCCTTTTACTTTTCCTTCAAATTGGTTGTGGAAAAAATGAAGTAAGACTTTTTTCTTTTGGTCCCATTCTAAGGATCATTAGTTCTGTGAGACACACAAGAGGTGGTAGAACTCTTCCTTCCCTTAACCCTCACCCCTAGTGTAAGCGGGATTCAATCTCAAGTCTAATGTGTGATGACTGATGACAGGAAACTTTATCAACTGAACTAGTGGAAACTCACTTTGATTTATATGATTTAAGTTGTTTTATTTCATGAACAACATTAAACTTCTAAGACTTAAAAGCTGGGATTGTCTCTTTTCCTATATTAACTGCCACAAGAAATAGCATGGTTACTTTTAGCGACAGCAAGCATGGAATGGATCAAATCAACCTGAAGGACACTTATTAGCATCATGATCATTTCCCTAAAAGGTGATCTCAGTATAAATCCATTTGATATGATTCATAAAAACCAACAGTAATCAACCAAACTATAAATAAAATTCAAATTTCAAAACCAAAGAAAACCTGAACTCCATACCAAATCCATTTCTGCACAATTCAACATTCCCATAGACTAAACCAATACTATTCATAATCCAAATGCTCACTTAGTCAATAATAACCTTATCATTCTAATAATTTCTTCAAAATCATCTCATAATCATCATCATCAACATCCATATTTCCCACTGCACCCACACACAATCATCATTTTCAAACCAAACACCAAAAAAATTCAAAATTTCATATTCCAAACAAAAACATTTGAACCCACAAACCTCAAAATATCAAACCGGTCCTTCCCGAAATTGATGCACGCCGTGTGCACTGCCTTGAAATCCTTAAAATCAATCCCCAAATCCTCATCTTCAACTGTAACCGTCTCCGAAGCATTGAGGCCCAGCTCTTCAACCATTCTGTCCTCATCCTTCCTCCTATGATCAAAGTAATTCTGCCCCACCAACCTCTCCATGAGCTCAATCCACTCAGGCCATGGATGCACCACCTCCGCCACCATCCCCTCCTTCTTCATCTTCTTCACCTTCTCATTCGTAACCTCCAATCCCAAATCGGCATTACCACTGCTGCTATCAATCCCCAACCCTAGTTGCGATTGGGGATGAGGTGGGTGGTCAACTTGGGGGTTTCTGGATTGGCGCCAAGCGCGGATGCGTTGGAGGGTTTGGTCCTTTTGGGAGAGGAGGGACTGCTGCTGTTTTTCGATGGTGTCGATTTGGTCGAAGACGAAGCTGAGGCGGGCGGAGAGAGAGGAGGGTTTTGGAGGAGGAAGAGGAGGGTCTGAAGAAGAAGAAGAAGAAGAAGAAAAGGGTTTAAGGAGAGAGAAAGGGAGAGGGGGTTTGGGGTTTTGGGAGGAGAGAGAAAGGCGTCTTAGGAGAAGGAGAGAAAATGGGGTTTGTGCCATTTTTGAGAGAGAGAGAGAGAGAGCAGAAATGAGGTTTAAGGGTTTTTGAGCTAAAGAGCTAAAACCCTCTGCATGAGTGAGAAAGAGGGAAGTGATGAGCAATGAGAAAAAAGCTTAAACCCTGTGGCTGTGGAGATAAATGATACTGTATAACAGGTGTATGAGATATCTCACCTTTATAACCCAAAATAATAATAATAATAAATTTTAACATATTTTTTTCACGTATCAACTTATGACGTCTATTACTTTCTTAAAAAAAAATTTATGATGTTTATTTTTGATAATTGTGCTCATTATTATTAAACCAAAACACCATTTGATTTTTAGTGTAGACAAACATTGAACCGCAGATTTTTTATTCAACCATTTTTATTTTATTAGTTCAATTAATTGAAACCCACAAAACCTTATCATTTTGTTTGGTTGGAAATGAGGAAAAAGAAAATGCTTTTCTTGTATGTGTTTGGAAATAGGGAGGGAAAGAGAAAATAAAAAAGAAGAATTACTTTGTTTGGTTTGCAAGGAAGAGACATGGAAAGAAAAATATTTGTTTTTTATTTATTTAACTTTTTATACACTTATGAAGTAAAAATAAGAATACAAACTGTAGGGACACGATTTTTAACGACCCAAGGATGACGTTGGGCTCGTGTGCAAAAAGACCCGAACAATATGATTTGTAGAGAGTGGGTTTGGAAAGGTCTGTCTTTGTGCGCTGGGCTTCGGTTTGGTCCCGGTTTCATGAGCGATCATACAAAGAGGGATTTGGGCTGTATAGATGAGCCTTACATCAATGTAGTTTGAAAGGTTTGACTCCTCGGAATTGGTCCGAGGAGCATTACATTCTCTCCATTCCTCCTCCCTTTTTCCCAGCCCCCTCTCCCTTTTCGCTCTCTTTCCCTTTTATACTAGTATTTACCTCCCATTCTTCATCTACGTGTCAGTTTTTCCTGGTTTGGGATATTCACTCGTCCTATCAATCCTTACGTCAGAGTGGTTGGGAAAAGCTGGATAGCATGGTATGGAGTATGAGCTTGTCAGGTGCTGGGCTCCACATTATGGTGTTGGCAGCTTTCTCACGTGTACTGCTCTTGTACTAAGTTTGTCATTTTCCTCATGCGTTTTTATGAGGTGTTGAGCGTGAGATTGTCCTCAGCCACATCCTTGGGCCTTCAAGGAGCTTTCATCGCGCGTCCTCGGCAGTAGGGCTCCTCGGTTTAGGCTTTGGGCCCTTGACACAAAGTGGGCTGGGACCTCAGATTTAGGGCCCCACACAAACTAATGGGAAAAATTTTAATTTTGAAGCACTTATAAGTCAAACTTTGTTGCTGCAATTTTTTTATTTTATTTTTAATGGTGTTTCTCTCAATTTTCACCAAAGTTAGGCGGAAACAGGAAACCAAAGTGTGGGCCCAAGTGATTCAATTTCTTCCTTATTTTTCTTCTCT
This sequence comes from Quercus lobata, assembly GCF_001633185.2. Lineage (NCBI taxonomy): Eukaryota > Viridiplantae > Streptophyta > Magnoliopsida > Fagales > Fagaceae > Quercus > Quercus lobata. The sequence continues at coordinate 7,363,753 of NC_044906.1, read as the reverse complement.
CTTGCTAGCAAAAAAAAGGAAACATTTCTCTTTCCTTCATTGCTCTTCTCTTCCCTTCTATTCCCCCTTTTCCAAACAAAGTGTAAAAGCTTCTAAGGGGATGATTGGGGCGACAATCTTCTAGAGTTTTTAGAGTAAATCTGTCATAAAATGTTTTAAATCATATCCATATATTTTGAAATAAATGGTTGTGTAAGGACCAGATTTGAATCCCTAGCCCAGCAGATAGATGGATTGAGGCCCAAAAAGTCCAAAACAATGAATCTATAGAGAGTGGATTGGAAAGATTGGGCTCTAATGAATTAGATAGACACAAAAGTAGATTTAGATGACATGGAGATGCAAATAGACTGGTTTATAATGAAGAAAATCGTCATCGGCGAAGTCCGAGGAGATCTGTTCTTATATATTTCTTTCAGGTTTGATTACAAAGTCCGTTCTTGATAATACAATAATTTTCTCTTTCTTTTCCGATCCCTTTGTCTCATTGCCTCCCTATTCTTTTATATTGTCTCCCCATCTCATCTCCACCTTCTACGTGCATGCCCGATGGTTGGTGTTAATACTTGTTCCATCAGCACCCCCCATAAGTCTTCATGTAGAAACTGTAAGGCTGATAATCACTGTTCAGATATCACCTCCACATTAATCTAGCTAAAGAGTTAGCTGTAGTGCATTTAATACGGTGGTAGGAGTTTTCTCTTTAGATATTTTAGGACTTCTCCCTTTCCTATGTCTCTATTGTGCCTATCTATACCGATCAAACTTCCTAAAATGTTCCCCTAAACAATGGATCACTCCTCTTGACCTCGGCCTCTATTTGACAAGGAGGCATTCATCCTCGGACCATCCTCCTGGGCCATTATGACCAAAACCAACTTCTTTATTTACTAACACAGTCTCTTCTGTCAAGGATTTTTCCTTCTTGGACGACTCTTAGTCCTCAACTTGGGCCATAGTCCCAATATACAAATAGATAATGAACCCTTGGGCCCAATGTCCCTACAGGTTGAATTTTGCCCAGTTAATAATTTATAGAAATATTAAAGTGGTGATAGTTAATATTTCTTTGAATTTTGATGATAAGATAGATATTAATCCACTCATTTCAATATGTAATGAATAAGATTTTAATCGTCATACTAGAGTTACTATTTTTAGAGAATTATAGTTTCTCTCCAAACCCTTCAAACTCTCCCCATATTTTTTATTGGATGTGAATTTTGGCAAATCTATCAATAGCTATATCATCAATTAAGTGTTTAAATTTCAAGTTTTTATAGTCCTAAATTATGCATAAAAAAATACGTTTACTAATTGAATAGTAATTAATATAATAGCAAAAAAAATAGTAATTAATATCTAATTTGAACAAAATTTGACATGCATGTAAACATGTAATCAAATAGCTATATTTTCAATTTATATAATCATGTTAATTTTTTTTAGTTGGACTTTGGAGAGAAACTTCGTTCTTTATAGAATCTTAGTATGGATTACAACATCTTGTCATATAATGGTATTGGTAGTTTGGTACCTATGCGCACTTATGTGAGACTGTGAGAGGATTGTGTAGAATAGTTTGTCCTACATACCCAATAAAATCAATATCTTCTCCATCTACACCCAAAGGAGGTGATATCTCATTCAATTGTCATATTTCTTTTAGACTAAGTGAGATTCATTGGTGTGTATCACACATCTTGATGTTGAGAGGAATGTTGGATTTAATAAATTCATAATTTTCATTCCGTATACTGGTCCTATTTTTCAAATTATAAATTCTTATATATCAAAGCCCAAATGTAATTTTTTTTTTTTTGTAAATATTTCTAAGGGCCTTTTACTTGTTGACCAAGATGATAAATGATTCCAATTTCCAACTCATAAAAGTCTTATATTCAAGAATAATTAACTGAGTTTTCTTGTTAAGCTTAACTGACATTTTAGTGAATTTAAAATTTGAAGGTTTTGATTCGTTTCTAACAAGAATAATGACTTTAATTTTGGGTCTCAAATTTTGTCAAGGCTAGGCTTGTTTGTACTAAGAGAGAGAGAGTGACCTACATGAACAGAGCTTAAACCGTCTCTAGGGCCATACTAGACAAGCTAAATGATAGGGCCTCATGGCATACTTGTTTTTCGACCTGCACTTTCTTTCTAATGATTGTTGTGTTCACTTTGAAATACTTTACTATTTAGTCCAAAAAAACCATGAACTACTTGAAAATAAGAATGCAAAGCTGCAAACCACTACATAAATCCCATCAAAACTACAAAAATGAGTCATTTTTCAAAAAATATTTTCTATAAAACTATTTCATTTTCCTATGTTTAATAACAACTTTAAATGAGTTAAAAAATGATCTCCTAATTTTCTTTTTCTTTTTTTTGAGAAAAAAAATAGGAGTGTTTATGGTTATATTAAACCCCTGAGCAGAGCACACACGCTTAGAGATGTGATGTCCACCAACGGACTCCTACTGGTAGCGGGAATTGAACCTGAGCGTGTTAGGTAAAGCGAACGAACCATATCCAACTGAGCCAAGTCCCCGTTGGCATCTCCTAATTTTCTTATTTAATTGTACTTTTTTTGTTTATCAAAGATAGTTTTTTTTTTTTTTTTTAAATTTTTTTTAGCTATCAAATATTGAAAAACAGAGAAAATTATCTTCAAACAATTTTCCAATGAAAAAAAAGGGGGCATAAAATACATTGGGCATCAGACTTCTTTGTTGCTGTAAATAAGTACAAACAAATAGTGTATAAGAGTCTTGTTGGTTAGTAGCATTGACCACTTTTTTGTATGAGCAAGGCACGGTATTAACATCACAGCAAAACAGAGGATTACATTGGGCATCAGACTTCTTTGTTGCTATATACAACATATGATTAATCACCTAAAAAACACAACATACAACTTACAACACAGGACTAAGTGAAGAAGAAGGTATGTACAAGTACAACAGTAACCTCATTCAAACAATGGAGAAATGTGCGGAGTGGAGAATATTGAACAAGGAAAATCCTTCTTTTCAATTCCCAACGTCGAAGCACATGTTGGAATGACTAGTGCTCAAAACCACTCAACCATACATTTCGGGTAGAAACCTTCATCAGCAGCAACGGAAGAAAGACTTTGTAGTTCTTTCTGAACTTTCCGCCTCTCATAAAACACTGAGCATGCTAGTGAAGTGCACTTGACTCCACTTTCCACAACCCAGTCACTGCCTCCACAATGTCGACAAATAGCAGCAAGGTGTTGCATCTCTCTCTCCAATTTTGAAGTTCTTCCAATCACAGCTGCTGCAGCAGAAGATCCCTTTCGCAAACATTGATTGCAAATATGGGCTGATGCCTGGACCAACTCACCACAAAGTATACAATGTTTTGAGAGATAGTAATAATCAATTCTGGTTCGTTGTCCATTTGGAGCAGAGATGGGGTGTTTAGCAAAGGCTTCCCTGACTGGACGGGGCATCTCTATAAACCACCGGTTCAAGTCAGCTCCAACAAGTCCAAATACCCGCTGCAAAGCAGGGATTATTTGTTTGTTGATGTAATATAAATCATTTAATCTAAAGGGGGAATCCATTGCCAAAAGTTCCAATGGATCCACAACCATATCAATGAGGCGGGCCCCCGGCTCCCCATGGATTACAACATAAGGTATTCGCTCTGCATAGCGTGGTTCTGCCCTTGGATCAGCTCTCATCGCTTTAGTGGCCACAATTGCTGCTGGTGGGAGAGATGAAGAGCTCCTTGTACAGTAGGTACCTAATCGAACCTCCTTTGCAAAAACAAAATCCTGAAGAGAAACCCTGCCGGATAGAATCCGGGTCCATTGGCGCTGCAAATATGCTTTAAGTTCAGAAGTGTTCTGATGTTCAAAAAAGAGTCTCAACGACTTCTCCAGTGTCTTGGAAACAGCTCCACATGTATCCCTGCGTACTGTCTCAATGCCTTTAGCATCAAATACAGGTTCAGACTGTTCTGGGCTCTCATAACTGTAACCAACATAGCGTTTCTTAGTAAGGAGGAAGCATGGATGATATACTTTCTCCATTTTCAAAGTGACTGGGTTTGGATTCATAGCAGTGATTGCAGAGGCAATCTCATTCCCAATTCGAAAAGACTCATTGACCATGCGTCCTTTGAGGAGGACAAACAAGCTGTCAGTATCACCATAAATAACTTTAGCTTTCCACTTATCATGTGCATTCACAAATGAAATTGCCTTTTCAAGAGTACTACGGCCACATTGAACAATACTATCTGCTAGCTCTGCACAAGGCATGCGACCACTAAATCCAGCAGCTGTATAGCCATATGTTACATTTGCTATCAGCTTCAAAGCAAGCTGTCTTGCATTAAAAATCCGGTGAAGAATTTTCTGCGAGGGGGACAATCTTTTCATAGCTTGTTTCACCATTATTCTAGTTGATAATATTTCCTCTAATAAACGGGGCATTATGCCTTTACGGACCTTTGAAGATACATACATAACACCATTTGGAGTAAGTAACATCTCATTTTTCACTCTCTTTAGAACAGAAGGATCTGGTGAAAATGAACTAACCCCAAGTGTATTTGCCTTTGAAGGAGCAACTTTTCCAAGGCATGTAGAAAAGCAAAGATTGTATGCAATTATCATAGAAGGATAGAGAGACTGAAAATCAAGAACAACAACCGGATCTGCATAAAAACCTGACTCCGGTTCCATCACAAGTGGTAGGCATTCCATTGCGGGTTGAGAAGCAACCTGTTGACTTCCTGGGGATATAGCAAGATAATTTTGTGTATGTGCCAATCTCAGAAGCATGGATTCAACGCGGTATTGTGAACCTCGGGAGAGAACTGAGAAAAAGTCAATACCAAACACACGAGCAAGTTCTGATGTTCGATTTATCTGCAAAAACACATACCAAGATAATTCAAGCAGGAGCTTACAATTAAAAAAAGAAAACCCATTAAATTCAGAACTAAGAATATCAGAAAGACTTTGGTTAACACAACTGAAGCTCTAACCAGGCTAGGGCATGACAAATACACCTCTATCATGACAACAAAGCATAACTCAACCGACAAAGTTTGGTATCCTACCATATCAAGTTGGTTCATTATCTCAAGGTTCAATCTTGCTCTTTCTATAAAATACTCTATACATCTAAATCTTCCTCGTCCAGGACCACAAGAAAACCATTTTGTTAGTACTTTGTGACGAAATGAAGGAATTTTTCGCCTCAGCACAGCTTCGGCTACTGCTTCAATTGTGTACATATTAAGCTTAACTTCACCACGCATCAATCGCCATACATTCAAGACAATTCTACCACCAACATGAACACCACTGGCATGAGTTCGACCCCATTCATCCTCGATAATGGCATCTTCTAGTATGACAGGATCAGTATTTAACTGTTCAGGAATTAAGTTATCAAAAATTCCTTTCTCAGGAATATCTAAATCTCCAGCAGCTATCTTGGTTTCAGATGGTGTTCGAGATATGTTATTGAGTAAACCTATACCAAGATGTGAAGCCCTTTCTGCCAAAAAACCAAGAGAACCACCTTGAATATCCCAACCCATTATTATATCTGGGTCAGATGAGCAGACAATCTTCATAAAGTGACTCAATATGTACTTCTCCTCAGAGAAAACCAACATCTTGCAAGCAGATATTCCATCTAGAGTCCTGCAAATAAATGAAGATTATAAAAAGCAATTAAAAAATAGCCATCTTCCATAAAAGAGAAAATAATGAAGGCATCAAACAATGTTTATGGCATAGGCCACAAAGTAGCCCAAACAACTGTAACATTCCAAGAGGCAGCAACATACACAGTCAGGTGCACAACCTATGAAGCACGGGTGCGTTTCGGGACTCGGGTGTGGGTGCGGGTGCGGGTACGGGACTCGGCAATTTTTGAAAAAGTAGGGTGCGGGTGCGGCGGGACTCGGCGATTAAAAAATTATTAAAAATATTTTTATTTATGTTTTCTATATATTTTTACTATTAAAATATTCTTAAAAAACACATTAATATACTTGATTCACAAAACAAAGTAAGAAGAAGGCAAGAAACACATCTGAGGTCAGAATTTTGGCTTCTCTGGCGAGTTTCACGGCCGATTTCGGCTTGTTTCGGCCGTTTCTGGCATGTTTCGGCCGTATCGGTCGCCGGCTGATACGGACCGATATGGCCGAAACATGCCGGAAACGGCCGAAACAGCCCGGTTCGGCGCGAATCTGAAAAAAAAAAAAAAAAAAAAAACCTCGACGCAGCACCGATGCACGGTCAACCGCGTCGGACGCCGCATCGGACTCGGGTGCGGCACCCTCCCAGCCGCTTCTGTGCTTTCTAGTGCACAACACAACATTTAAACAGGTTATTCCAATTTTATGCTATAAAATGAATATAAGGAAAAAAATGTGTAAAAATAGTCCACCTAAATTTAAAAAACCAAAAGCAATCAACTAGTAAAAATTACAAGTGTACACATACATAGTACCATCCATGTTATTTAAGGAACATTCAAGCAGGGTGACACATAAGAAAGTAACAATAGCTGTGATGGCTGTATGGGTTCTCCTCATTCTTATTGATTGCCCACTTTTCTGCTTCTTTTACAGATGGATAACAATTTTATTAGGCCAGAGAAAAAGAATTAAAAGGAGAGGAAGGAAAAAAGATCTTCATCAAAGTAATAGGACGGAAGATACAAAACGGAGGCAGCCCCCTAGCCTTCAAAATAAAGAGAAGCAACAAACAAAACACACTTTATTGTGGTGCTAGAAGTTATCTTCTTATCTTATTCCAACATTAAAAAAATAATAATAATAACAATCTTCTTTCGCTATATTTCAGTCCATTGTGCAATTTGTGGAAAATAGTTTTCGCTTATCAAAAAAAATATTTCAGTCCATTGCAATAAACATGAAGATGTTTGGCTAAAATGCACCAACACCCATCCAACTTTCACCAATATTTAGGGAAAACTTTTATTTTTCTCCAGGGTATGGGCATGGGTATTACCCTTAAGTGCCTTTAGTGGCCCTGTGACATTCACATGGTCACCCCCCATTCTCAATTTGACTTGAGAGTAACAAAATAAAACTCTCTATTTGCACCTCAGTCAGCTTTTGGGTAAAATTGACTGAAAATTTAGTTCAGTGGGCTTAATTTTATTCTTTAATTATTAAGTTAGCTATACACCCAGTATACTGTAAACCCACGATCTTACCCTTCACCCATTCTTACACGAGAAGGGAGTGACATTGAGCTAGAGTTCATTGGCACTAGTGAAAATTTGAGGGCTATAAATGCATTTTAATCAAAAGGTTTGTTATTATTCCATTCTCTTATGTTCACATTTCCAGCACAATAGATAGAACATATGAGTTGATTTTTCAACTTGCAGACCAGACCTATCAACAAATGTCCACATTACAAAAATTTTAAACATCAAGTCACACTCAACACACAAAAAAAAAAAAAAAAAAAAAACAATGGACAGAAAAATTACATGAAATCTCAATTTGATTATCAGCAACCATACCTCTTAAAAGCTTCAGTTTTACTCCGCAAAAGCACATAAACTTCAAGAATGGAATCCGTATCATTCTGAATAGCGAGAGCTATGACATTGATGGCATCAAATCGAGGATCAGGTCTGAGATCTCCTCTAGATTCTGCTTGAACCTATTCCCATTATAAAATTGTAAGGGAGAATTTATAGATAGATGATTTTATCCAAAAGTAATAACAAGCATAAATAAAGTTCTAATTATCCGGTTATAGAAAGCAACAAAAGTGGGAAAAAATGATTCTTAATCATATGAATGAACGCACAATATAAGTCTCAGGATATACCAAGACATACCACAATGGATTCATAATCCAATACGTTTCCTAAGGAAAGAGAGAGACCATGACTAATTTTTCAAGCAGATATTAAAAATTTCCTTATTCCCGTGATACACACAAGTTATACCAATTAAGATAGCGTTTGGATAGCTGAGCGTTTATGCGTTTCAGTGTTTTTTTTTTTTTTTTTCAAAGACCAGAGCCTCCCATGAACAGTGCAAATAAGTAAATGAACCGTAAATGACGCGTGAACAGTAACTTTTTATTATTTTTTTATTGTTTTCAATTTTTAGTTTTCAGCAAAATAAGCGGTATCCAAACACACCTTAAAAAAAAAAAAAAAAACTAATTCATAAATTTTTGACGATACATAATTTGGTGTCTGTTTGGGAACAACTTATCTAGCTTTTTTCTGAATTTTTTTTGCTGGAAGTGTGTAAAGTATACTTGTACTTCAAAAAAGTGAAAAAATTAAGGTTTTAAAAAAGCTAAACTTGATATGAAACTACAATTTTTTTTTTTTTGATAGGTAATAAGACTTTTATTGAAAAAATTGAACATCATGTTCACGATGGTGAACACTCTGAACAAAAAACAGATACAATATAATCAAGAACTAAAGGAAATATAGACTAAAAAATCAGATAAAGAAATACAATTCATACACCCCCAAATACAAGCCCAAAGAAATAGAGTATTAAAGAGGAGAGATTTTAGATGATCTAACGTTCTCTCCTTGTCTTCAAACGTGCGGGTATTGCGTTCTGCCCAAACTAACCACATTAAATTTGAAACTACAAATTTAAAATTGGAGGTAGTGAATTCATCACTAAACAACTTCAAAAGGAAAAGGAAACGTACTATTATAATCCTAAAGAAGACCAAGAGCCAAAGCTTTTCTCTCTAACTCTCCCTAATCTTGAAATACTATCGAGTTGACTTGATAGTATTGATATTGGCAAAGGTAAGATGGTGCTATACTTCCGTACCAAAACTAAACTGATTTAGGATAATGTCATATTATTGTCTAAATGACCAATTTCCAAGTGCTAAGAGCATGAGAAAGTATGAACTCCCTACTTAAAAGAACACCCTTCAAATGCAAAGTATATCATAATCGAATTGTCAATATTTGTGTACAGAAATATGGAAGAGTATTTTGAATAATAATGTAAAACATTAAGCATACAAACCGATGGGAATGTTCACCAAAAAACATAAAACAAAAAAAACCATGGGAATTTAGGTTTGAGATAACATATCTTTTGAATATAGGGGCCATTTGGTACGTGATTTTGAGCAACAATTTTTAGTTTTTAAACAACATTACACGTATTTCCATGCACTTTTTCATTCACACATATTTCTAAAAAATACAAACAAATTTACTAGAACAACATTACCAAACACTCCCTAATTTAGAAAAGTACATCTAGTTTTGCAAAAATATCAAACATAAACTAAAAAAAAAAAGTAGCCCGATACCTCTATACTTAACAATGTCAATTGTTGTCCACCACCAACGCTTGCAGGATCCTGAAATCCACTTTGACTAAGAGGAGTAGGCTTTGATTTCCCATCCGGTCCTGAAATTTGAGACATGTCGTGCGAGGAATCAGAGCATGATTTTTCTTTTGCCATACCTCCTCCCCCCTGGATTATTGCCGTCACCCCATCACCAAATGCACTCCTTTCTGCATTAAGGTTTCTGGGGTTTTCATGATACAAACGATCCAAAATAGGCTCCACAAGAGATCCAGAACCAGATTCAGGCATATCCTTGTTGGAACTATCAAGGAAAAAGCTTTGTGCCTTCTCACAATCATCAGGCAAAGAACTTTGAGAACCAATCAAACTGCTAGCTGAACCAGCAAAGTGTCATAAAATTGATAAGAAGTTTCTCATTTGCAAATGCAAATGTTATTTTTCCCACAAATTAACATGAGTAGCTTGCAAAAATCCACCATAAACTATAACCTGAGTTACAATATCTTCCTAAAGTTTAAATCGAGCAAGCAACCCCCTAATCTCACTCAAACTTCGAAAAGCGCCTTACAATTCCATTTATCATCAAATTAAGAGCAATTTAATGAACTTGAGAAAGAGAAAAAGCTAAAGAGAGCTTTGGTTGTATCTTTTATCTTTTTTTGTGGGGGAGAGGAGGGGTTGATACATTTCTTCAATAATCTGCTCCTACTTTGATGACAACTATAACAACAACTGGCTATTTGGAATTTTGAGTGATGTCAGGAGGTTGGTTGCTGAGTTCTAAATTTTAGGGAGGACAAATGAAACTCAAGATGATAGTTTAGGAATCATAGAAATTACACAAATAATACTAAAGCAAATTACCTTTCAGAGGTGATGGCTCCACTAATTCTACATTGCCCCCTAAAGAAGAACCTAAAAATCCAAAACCAAAAGATAGCAAATCGGGAATTTTAAATAAATAATAACAGGAAGCCAATGCATTTACTTAAAGTCTTAAATGGATAAACAAATAAAAAATAAATAAATTTACTAGCTCTAAAGCACCTTTGTCATCATAGGATAGCCATCTATATACACTATCTGTAGAAGGAGGTGATAATACTGGTGTTAAGAGGTACAAGTAAGAGCCATCATTTTGACAGTGAGTAGGGATGCCCATGACAAATTGATCAGAATCAGAGCCACTAATTCTAGCATGACTGTCCATAACTTCTTTCGCTTCTTGACAATTTCCCTCAAAGAAAGGGGAAATATCATCCATAACTGTCCCTATTAAAAATATATAAGTTGGTCAAATATACTATAAAACATGCACTACAAGATGAGGTAAATCACCATCAACCCCTTCCCCTCCCCCCCCCCCCCAAAAAAAATAAAACACAAAAAATAGAACTAAATTAAGTCGTGTTTATAGAAACAAAATGAACAAATGGAGCTTTGTTCTAAACCTAAGGACCAGTAAAAAAAAATTGGAAATATTGATGCTATCAAGAAACTTGGAAACCTGATGATCCATCAAAATTATCCTCCACCGGATTAGAGATGGTAAGTGTAAATGAAGCATTTTCAAATGCCATATCTGTCCAATCTGCAATGGGGGGTTTCTTGCAAAAGGTCATGCCAATTAGTTCGGTACATTTTGCCTGAGTGTTGACAACTACAGATTCTGAGCTGCCAAACCCAGATAAAACAAAATCCCCTAATTGTTTTCCACCATGGCAATTCTGATTTTGCAGATCCATTGAGTTGGTTCTGGCATTTGTGCCCACAAGATTCTCAAAAGATTTATCATGTACCCACCCCAAAGATGGTTCATCTTTATGGCCACTTCCATACATGGAACAGTCTGCACCAGATACTTCACATTCAACCAGATCCGTTTGCAAACAGCTTGAAGCAACAGCATCTATTTGTTGAAATCTCTCCATAGCCATGGCAGTTACACCAGACTCTTTAACATTGTAAATTTGAGAATGGCCCATGGAAGTTGCAGAATCTATAGTCTTGGGCTTAGAAATCCATTCTTGTGTATGCAATTGAGGACCTGTTGCTGTGAAATCCACAGGAGTGGTATTGGCTCCTATTCTGACCTCATCACCAACTTTTTCATGAGAACCAAAATGGCCGTCTTTCAACATACTAGCCTGTGACGAGAACTCACTGCTGTACAAAAGAGGCAGTTTTCCATACAAGGAAGAATTGGAATGTGCTGCTTTAACCTCATAAGTCTCACAGAAATTTGTTTGTTGGCCTGCAAGAGATTTCTTCAAATTGAGAGACTCAATAGGGATTTTGTCAAGTTCATCATTAAATCTTCTTGGGCAGAGAAAAAATTCTTCTCTTTGCTTCCCTTCCAAAAGCATCTTTTTAGTTCTTCCAGACCCACCTTCATGTGGTTCGACTAGGTGGGATCTCTTTCTCCTCATCAAATCTCGCACAGAGCATCCAATCAAAGTGCTTGATTCCTTTAGATCATTAACATCTGTATCAACATTTTTCATAGAACTATCTGCACAATCTTCTGCCTCATTTCCAGCCAAAAAACTTGTACCTACAGGATCTTTAGTTTCACAAACACAGGCATCAATCATTTGGAGACCAACAGGCTCCAAATCATTCTTCTCCTTTTGCACCTTGGAAAATGGTAACAAACCCCATTTAGATTGCTTTCTTTTGTGCTTAATGGTGAGCCTAGCACCAAAATCCTGCAACAACTGGCACTCTGAAGACCCTTCAAATTCATTCTTCATCTCTGTTTTGAATGAATTTCCTGTTGATTCAGCACAAGGAATTGAGATTAGATCATCCACAGAGCCATCTACTTGTGGAATCATTTCCTCTGATGAACTAGTAGAAGAATGATTCTGATCAGAGCAATAAGAGGCTCTCTCCTTTAGGCCCTCAAAGTCAATCAAGTCATCAATTGAATCAAGAATGTCTTGACACTCCTTCTGAGACTCGCTCTCATAATCCATATTAGCCTTCTCCAGCACCTTATCAATGGTTGTTGCAGGCAACAAAGGACTCAGAACAGTTTCACGAACAAGTTCATCATCAGAATTTATATCTTCAGCAGCCTGAGATGTGGCAAGCCACCGTAGAAGACTGAGGGCTTCCTTATCTGCAACCTGAATACAACACATGGATTTTAAGAACACATGAGAGATGTCTAGTAAATAACGTACACCATTTCACCAACCAAACAAACACCATTGAGGTACAATTACACGAGTTCTAAATATCTCAGTTTGAGAGAGAGAGAGAGAGAGAGAGAGATGGTTTAAGAAAACACTTAGAAGAAACCAAAAGGCATTCAAGACAGTATTGCAGCTTCCATGTCCAATACCATGAAATAGCAAAGGACCCCATCATGTCACATGGTCAAAAGAAAACTTATGCTTAAAAGTGAAAACGCCCAACATCGAGGAGGATAAACATGCAACCTCATGATGAATTACCTTTGGATCTAATGATTCAGTAATTGGTGATGACCTCATTTCATCAATAGATAATGGCTTAATACTTGTATCCCTCCCTTCAGTGAGTATCGGACCATCTTCTTCACATATTGAAACTTGTGGTGACAAAGATCCAATTATTTCTTTTTCTTTAGTATTCTTCCAAGGTTCTCCATCTATGTTGTTAGGGTTAACATGTCCAAGTCCAACCAAATTTCCTTCATCAGTTGATGATGTCATTGATTGCTTTAACTTCACATTTTTCCTAAATGGAGTCAGAGTAAAAGAGTTTTCTGCTTCACCACACAATTCAATAAGTTTGTTCTCAAATTCAAGACCTAGTGACAAAGTTTTAAGAACATCTTGTGGAGGTGGTTTGCCAGGATCAGGAGGCATTATCACCTCATGCATTCCAGTCCTTTCATACTCCTAGAACACCAAGGAGAAATTCATCAAATGACCAAACAATATAAAATGTCAAAAAACTCTTAAAAGGCAGAAAATGGATATGACTAAAACAGACCTCCCATATTGGCACAAGTGATTGAACCATTTTCACTTCTGAACGGGTTTGTGAGAGGGATGAATAATTTTTAAACTGCTGGTTAAGAACGTCTGCAAAACCCAAAAGAACAATTCTCACATTAACCTATAAAGAGAATCATAAAAAGCTTATGTGATATAACTGCAAAGTCAAACAAACCATCTATGGAAGCATCCCCCTCAAGTTCACAGACACTTTGACGTTTATTGCAATAAACATCCTGGTGTGAGGAAGCCTCAAACTCACTAGGAAATTGCCATATCCAATCAGCTGGAATTGTCGATGATATCCAAATTGGTGAAATTAAAGATGCATCACAACTTGGGTCTGCCTAATGGTAAATTCACACATCATTAATGATCATCACATAATTATGGCAGACAAACATTTACGTTCATGCCAAAAGCATTTGACACAGAAAAGAGAGGAAAAGATAACCTGGAAATCAGTAGGCATGCAGGTCAACTTATCCATATGTTGTTTATGCAGACCAATATGATCAGATTTCCTTGGTGAGAAAGTGTCTGGTACGGGATGACGGAACTTCATCTTTGATAAATGCATATGGCCCATCCCGTACAAGTTATAATCAATCTGACAAAAAGAAAAGCTTAGATCTCATAAAATGTAAAACAATAAAGAATTGAATTGAAGTATGCAAACATTGCACAAGAATGATTATTAATTGTGAGTCAGAAAAATGCATCACAATGGGACCCACCTTAGTGGGTCCCAAGAGTGCACATGTTGCCAACCCACTGGCACCTCATTGCCAATTGCCTAGTGGGTGACTATGTTGCATTCCTCATCATAAAATAACCATATTATAAGTATCTTACAAACTAAGAATCATTTGGGAACCACAGTTTTCAATTTTATTAGACACCCCCCAAAAACAAAATAAATCAATGATTCAAACATAGGGAAGCATTTACCAAAAACTGGAGAATAAAGGGAATATGAGATTCATAGGGCTGTAAACTTCCATCAAGAACTGTACCACCCTGAAAAGCAAGTATTACTATTTTAAAAAGCAGGCATTCTACTTATCAAAAAAAAAAAAAAAAAGCAGGCATTCTAACACATCTGCAAAAGGAAAATAAAATGATGAATCTAAATAAAATTCACCTTTAATCAAAATTTAGAGGCCATAAAAAAAATGGTCAATCAAACATAGGTGACATTGTCCGTGCAATGTCTACAAACAGTAAAATAAGTGATGCATTTGTATGCTGAACGCTGAACGCTGAACACTGAACAGATATATCGTCAGAGATTGCCTAACTAAAAAACGTGGACGCTTGGGTGACAAAAACTTCTACAAACAATACTTTCTCTTAATCTAACTTGCAAAAGTCATAGCAAATTCCAACCAATTGGTCGCAACATTTGAAAGGAGGGCAGTGATTAATATACATCACTCTTAAAATTCTAGGAGAGAGAGAGAAATTATTTTTGAAAGTACTCCAAATCATGCACATTGACCATAAAGGATAGCATCCTATATGCATGATGAAAAATCATCTACAACACAAACCTTAAATGTATAAAAAAAACTTCATTTTCCCATGTTTAGTAGCAACATTAAATGAGTTGAAAAAAAATCTCCTAATTTCTTTTATTTAGCTTGCTGTGAGATACAGTTGTTTTCCAAAAAAATTTAGTTGAAAACAATTTCTAAAAATAAGTCATACATTTTTGTTGACCAAAAATAGTTTTTCTTTTACTCATTTTTTCTAATGCTACCAAACACTGAAAAACAAGGAAAAATGTCTTTACACAAAGTTTTTCATCGAAACAAACTAAGCTTATAAGTAAAGGAATCTTATAAAGTACATCAGAAGTGAAAATACCATGATAGAACTTATCAAAAAAAGAAATTGACAAGAAATACCCGTGGCAAAGGAAAAAAGCTCCACTAAGTGAGCAAGCATAGATAAAGTAGTTTTTTTTTAAAAAAAAAAACCATACAAACCACAAAAGGATTCCAAAAAACAACTGAGCATCGGTCAAAGGTTCAAGAAGTGTACCAAAAGAAGTTTGGCAGCACGGGAGACATCATGCGGATAATAGCTATATCTTTGTCAAGGTGTTCAATAAACATACTCTTAGATTATTATATCAATATAAGAGAACTCTAAGAAAGATAGTATAATGTTTGGATACAGATGTATTTTCACAAAAAGCTCTTCAGATGAATGGTAACCATAAAATTTCCTTGCTCGTACAAGGCTGCAACCATGTACATGCTGTCGCTTTGAACCAGCATTACCTTTAAGCTGTAAGAGTTCAAACCAAAGCAAAAACTTATGATACCTGCAGGATCAGCAACGCAAAGGAAAAATTGCAGAAACACCAATTAACAAACAACACAGAGGTTAGAACAAAACCTGTTGCAACCAAGCATACCTTCAAAGCTTTCTCAAGCGCAAGAGATACAGCATGTGTGTATGCATCACCTATGCATATTAACAAGAAAAAGGATAAATTCAGAAATTTAAAATAGGAATCATATCTAAAGCATATATAAAGCAGAAAACCAGACAGCAAAAATCACAGCACATCTTAACATCAGGACAGACAAACTTAATTTCCATCGGATGGAAGAAGATATCGCATCCAAAATGAAATTAAGAGATAAATAAAAAAATATAGCCCAAATTCACAGTATCAACTAAAAAAAAAAAATGATCCTGACTAACTAGGAGCGGCTACATAAATCCAATTTTTATTCCATTGGCTTAATTCAAAAAATATTATCTACCTTCCTCGTGTGGTTGAAGCGATATATCTGCACAAGGCACATATAAATAGGGTAAAACCTGCAAAAAATATGGATAATTTAGTCAAGAATTACAATGTACTAATAAAGAAAGAAAGGAAGAGTAAATTTCAAACACTTTTCATATGCTTAAAGTACTTTATACATGAAATATTGCTTTACATAGCATGCAATATCTGTTATTTCAAACATTTTTTTCTTGATAATGCAGGGACCTTTCTAAAGAAGAACCCCTTGGACTCGCCTTTAGCACAATGTTGATTCACCACCAGAAAATGGAAAAGAAGATAATTTTTTAGAAATATATTTTTCCAGTTTGCAATTGAAAAGAGAGAGAAAAATGAAGGATGAATTTGGAATATCCTTTAAGTCCCACTAAATTTCACTTCAAAGTAGGCGGGACTTAAATTTTGATATTAAAGAAGAAAACAAGAGTCCTAATTTTCCCTCCATTTTCTCAACATAACCAAAAGGAGAAAAATATAGCTTCTTAAACTTTGATATGCCTGATTATACTACGGCGTTCAAGGAAAATTGACGAATCCAAGCTTTTGATAACATTCAATAAAAAGCCAGAAAAACAGGAATGATCTTACCCCATGGACGTGCAAGCAAGTCTTCTGACCAGCCGGCGTAGAACCATATATTCTTATAACAGGAACCTCATTCACTTTGCCACCTTCAAGAATTCAAAAAACCACTTAACACATAATGTACATTTCTATGAATACCATTTTCCTAGCTCTATGTTTGGTTCCCTGGAAAAATGAATAACTACATTTTAACTTGAACATTTTTTCACCACAGCAGTGTACAAGAGACATCACAGATTCTCAGACTCTTTTTTGTTTTAATATATAAAAATAATTAAGAGAAATTCTATCATATCTAGTAATTATAAGCATTGGGACTGATTAAATTCTTCCCTACAATCTGTGCAATTATAAATAGTTTAATATTACCCTTAGCTAGTCCTCACTATCCTTAATTGTTCCTCATAATCCTAAATTCATGAACTTTTTTCTTTTTTTAAATCTTTTTACTTCGACAATTTTAGAGTTATCATATTTTCTATTTTGTCCGTTTGTTTCTAACTATTTAACAAGGACTTCTTATAATAGTAAGTGTTAAAGTTGTTGAGTGATTGGAAGAAAGAAAAGGGAAAGGTGGAGGCAAGAATTTAACTTAGTTTGGCCTCACCCTTGACGACTAAATCTTGTTTATTCAACTTAACAAAATAATGAACCTAATGTAAAGCTTATAGACTAGCGAACCCAATTTTAGGTTAAACCTAGACTAAGAATTTTTACGCTTGCTGTACGAGTAAATGCAGGGACAATAAATTTAAACCTTTTTTTTTTTTCCATAAAATCTCTAATAGTAAGTATAAGTATAAATTCATCTTAAAAACAAAAAAGTAAAAATACAATTACACCCCTAGATCCCATCAAACACGTTTTGCAATTGTAACAGTTAACAATGAACAGAGGAACTAAAATTATAGTTTTGAAAAAGTTGACAAAATTTCAACTTGATAATTGTATTTTTGCCCCAAAAAAATGTAAAAAATCATAATATATATTTCGAAAATTTTGAAATGAGTTTCACTTTCTTTTCAATTGAGAATTCTATTTCTAATATCAAACATTTACACAATTTTACAAAAAACAAGAAAAAAAGAAATTAAACGGCGTCGTTTGAGAGTGAAAGTAGAGAGTACCTTGGAAGGAACTGTAAGAGATATCAAGGCCATGGGTCGGCGGAGCCATGTAGTGATCGATGGAGACGATCCGAACACTGAAGGCGTTTGAATCCGACTGCGAATCTGCCATTGATTGTCTTCGAATTTATGGGAATGTCATGAAATTTTGCTTCTGGGAATGGAATAGGAAGAATGAGGGAAGGCTTTGAATTTGGGGATTTCGAGGGAAATTGAAAAGTAACTTTTTTGACTGAAGAACTTGAAAGCTTCTGTGGCACACTTTGCAGATTTGTAACCCAGAGAATGTCAATATAGCAATTTTCTCCCCACTTTTTTCGTTAAATTATGGATAGTCCACCGTTAGAATTTCCTTTTTTAATAATAAATTACACTAACATCTCATGAGATTTTAGGAAATGTCAA